>NW_028328047.1:0-8028 GCF_054136105.1 Typopeltis vanoorti
CAACATTCACAGATGAATGTTCATCTAAGAAGTAATACAAAAATTGTCTCCAACTGTATAACAAAAAATTAAAAGGCTTAATTTTCTTAGTTTATTTTCATTCTGTAATTAAGAAATTAAAAACAAGTGAGAGAATGAGTGAAGAATTAACTATAGAAGCTGTATCAAAAATGTTTTTGTTCCTGATGGATGGTATCTGCATCCATCAGCAAAGAATGATTGACATAAATGACTTCTGTTAAAAGAATAACTGGCCAAATTGGCAAAATAAGAGAATGTGTGGAAGAGAAGATGAACATGAAGATTTCTAAAGAATGGACAAACAATGAAGTTACTTGTTTGGAGCAATGTAGATAGCAACAGCTATTGACTTTAAGAAAGAAAATTTTCAATCTTAAACAACTGCACATAAAGCTGCTATGCAATTGCTTGCAGAAGCTGAAAAAGAGCCCCTTGAAAATCCATGTTAAAAGTTTATCTCATGGGAAACAGCAAAAAATTTTTGCACCACATGTGATGAGACCAAAGAAAATCTGTTCTTTTTTTATCATTTGCAATAAGAGATTAACATGCAAGAATTAAATGGGATTGACATAGGTTGTATTGTTCACTTTCAAATAATCCTTGCATTAACAATTTAAACCACATTAGTAATGAAATAGGGAAAAAAATTTGGTTAAAAAATATCATTACATCATCATCAATTTCCTAACGAGCACCCTCGTGGTACAGGCTGCTGTGAAAGTATTACATGATTAAGTTTACATTATTACTATTCTCCTATGAACAGCTTTCATTCCTAATAAATAGGCGAGCTCTGAGAAAAATTAGCAGGATGAACAGATTGCAAATATTTCTCATAGCTTTCTTGTCTGTGGTCTGTAATCTATGATCAAGTTATTTCTAACCCAGTCCTTAGATCCATTACTCAAAACTGGTTTGAACACTGTATACTACTAGTTCAGCGTTTTGGCTAATTTCTCTGTTATTCCATATAAATTTATTCAGCTGGCTGCCCACCATACCAGCTCTACTTATTCTGTTGTCTATTTCCATGTTTAATTTGCAATATTCACAAAAAACTGCCTAAATAGTAAATATTTTACTTGTTCTATAGGTTCTCCATTGAGAATGCAGCCTGAGTTTTTTATTTATTTATTTATTTATTTTTTTTTTTATTGCTGATTTCTATGCTAAATTTATTATATCTGTTATTCAGTTTAGTTAGAATATCCTGGAGATTTGCACTGGATTTGTTTAGGAGTATAACATCCTCTGCATAAAAGAAAGAGCTAAGTTTGATATCTTCAATTCTAATATTAGGTTTAATGCCACTTTATTTTTCATTGCAATCCATATAGATAATGTACGTCCTTGTCTTAAACCTGATTTTAGATAACCATCTTCCTGTATTTCCTTCAATTCTAACTGCTGACTTGTAACTTAAATATAGGCTATATATTGCCCTGTGTAAGGATCCATCATTTACCCCATATAATTCTGGTTTGAAAAGCTTTTCTCTGAGTACCTTGTTGTATGCCTTTTCCAGATCTACTAAACATAAGTACAGATTCTGGATATATTTTCGTGCTGACAAGTAATAGATTAATTTGGAGAAAAATTATGGATAGGAGGCTAATAATAATGCAGATGTAAGCATGTAGTGCTGTATTAGTAGCCTGAACATCCCGAATTGATGAACAGGCATAACAATCAATATCCCAGCTTATACATATATGCATACCCTGTTGTCAGTCTAGCTCAAATTGGCAATTTGCGCTATGGTGGCATTCATCCTTCCTTCCTTCTTCTTCCTGACTTTTGCATTTCTCATTCAAAAACAGACAAATTAGCCACAGATGCAGTTATTGTATTTAAATATGTAAAGAAATAACTTTAGTTATGATATTGTTTATAAAAAAGTAATGTTATTAAATCCATAGAATGGCTTCAGCAGTGCAAGGAAGCATGTCAATAACTGACTTGGATTGCTCAGATGTAAATACTTCAAGTAGCTTGGGACCTGTTGCAACTTTATGCCAGAATAACAGTGCATTACATTTTCTTATCATTTCACCTGCAGATAGAAAAATCTTGGAAAAATTAGGTAATTTTTTGTAACAGATAATATTTTCAGAAATCAAAACTAATTAAACACAATTTTCATATATCAGCTGCTTTTGATCATTTTCATTTTAAAAAAAATTGTGATTGATTTGGATAGAATTATTTAATAAATATTGAATTATTCAAGACAAAACCTTCTCCTGTAATTAATATATTTGCTGCTTTTAAGTTATGAAATTTAGTTATGGCTTTGCTACTGTCTTAGGACTATAGAGATTACTTTAGCTGAAGTAACTAGAACAGGATTACATATGGGTGAGTCTTTGGTGAATGATTCAGTAATAAATAGTATGGGAGTGATTGGGAGTCAACATAATAAAACCACAAGTGGCCAAGAAGAAATGAGATGTAGTGAGAGTGGGGGGGTAAGTAATAGAGAGTTGAGTAATGAAGCTGGGAGAATCATGCTGAATAGTGTAGAGAATGAGTCCATGAGTGTGAACTTGAATGAAGTTAATAGTGGTAAAATATATGGTGATTCTATGATTAAGGGTATGGAGAGTGGTATGCATGAGGAGTGCTTGGCTGATGGTACAATAGAAAGAGTGGCTTTAGCAATAAAGAGAGGGCATGAAACAGACAAGATGATAGTTATGGTGGGTACGAATGACCTGAGAGGTAGTATAAATCGGGTAGGAAAAGATTTAAGAACATTATTAGATATTGTGAAGAGGAAAAGTGTCAATGGGAGAATAGTGTGTGTGCTGCCTCGTTTTGACAATTACGAGTTAAGTAGACGAGCAATGATAATGAATGATATGATTGCAAGAATGTGCAGAAAAAGAGGTCTGGAGTTTGTTGATGTTTGGAGTGTGTTTGAAGGAAAAAGGCAGTTGTATGCTAGAGATGGACTGCATCTTAACATGGAAGGACATAAGAGATTGAAGAAGTTATTGTTTTCTGAACAGGTTGAAGTTATTGGGCAGGGAAACTAATATTGAAAAGGTTGAGTGTAAGAGAGAGAAACTTTAGCACTGATTGTGTATTTATTGATCCTTATAGGCAGAATAAATTGCAGAAGAGAGGGGAAAAAAATCGGCATAGGACTACGGTAGTTAGTGACTTATATATCAGTTCTAAAGCCGGTACAAGATCTAGAGGGAATCTGCAATTTTTGTATACCAATGCTAGAAGCATTAGAAATAAGAGAGAAGAATTTTTGGCATTAGTCAGTGAAATCTCACCAAAAGTTGTAGGCATTAGTGAAACTTGGCTGTCAGCAGAAGATGTGGTCACTGGAATTGAATGTGATGGGTACAGTATTTTCAGGGAGGATAGAGAAGATAGAACAGGAGGAGGAGTACTGTTGATGATAGCTGATGCGTTGCAGCCAAAGAAAGTAGTATATCATGATGATAGACATGTGAATGAGAGTTCATTTGAGGCAGTCTGGTGCGAAATAGTGACCAACGCAACCAAATATACAGTTGGATGCTGCTATAGGCCAGGGAGTACAGGGGGAGATATTGAATTCATGCATCAGCAACTTAGTGCAATGAGTGAAGGCTTAGTGATTATTATGGGGGATTTTAATTATGGTGATATCAATTGGAAGGAGGAAATATCACGTAGCAAAAAGGAAATGGAGTTCATACATCTGCTACGAGATAATTACTTGAAACAGCACGTAACTGAAGGGACACGTGGTGTGAGAGTGTTGGACCTGGTTATTGGTTCAGAGGTTATATGCATAAGTAAGGTGACCTCGTTACCTCCAGTTGGTGAAAGCGATCATGTGGTATTGACTTGGGAGGTTGCAAAATCTGTGGATTTTTCTATTAAGAAGGGGTATGTACGAAACTACAGGTTAGGCAATTATAACAAGCTTCGGAGTGAGCTTGCAGCCATCCCATGGCAGAACATATTGCAAGGGAAAGATGTTAGCAGTGCTTGGGATAAAATCAGCGGGTATCTGAGGAAAGCAATATCAGATTGTGTCCCCATGGTCATGAGGTCAAACAAGGCAGGCATTAGATGGATGAGCAGTAGTATCAAGCTTGAACTACAAAAAAAGAAAATGTTATGGAGAATTTACAAGGAGAAGGGCGATCAGGACACCCATGAGCAGTACAAGGCTCAAGCTAGGAAGGTTACCAGCATAGTAAGAAAAGCTAAATCAGATTATGAGAAGACCTTAGCCAAAGAGATCAAGGGTAATCCCAAAGAGTTCTTCCGCTATGTGGCAAGTAAGAGGAAGAATGACTTCGGAAGGATAACCTTAGTGGGTGCTGATGGTATTGAGGTGACAAAATCAGATGTAATAGTCGAGTTACTGAGTGATCACTTCTCAAAAGTCTATCACCCAAGTGAGGATATCTCTATACCTATAGCAATACCTAATGTGAGAATTGAAGCTAAAGAATCAGAGGTATTAAATATATTGCGAAACTTAAATGCAAACACTGCGGTAGGCTTAGATGGAATATCAGCTCGGGTGTTGCGTGAATGTGCAAATGAATTGTCAACCCCTCTTACCTGGATATTTAATTTAAGTTTGAACTCTGGTATGGTCCCTAGGGAGTGGAAGTTAGGCAAAGTGGTTCCTTTGCATAAGGGTGGCTCTAAAACTGCAGTATTGAATTACAGACCAATCACCATCTCAGGAGTAGTGGTAAAAGTATTGGAAAAGTTGGTTAAAGACAAAATTCAAGAATGGGTGGATCAGGATATGATACTCTATAGAGGCCAACATGGTTTTGTTAAAGGTAGATCCTGCCTTAGCAATCTATTAACTATCCATAATAGAATAACATCAGAGTTGGACAAAGGAACTGGCTACACAGTGGTACTTCTGGATTTTGCTAAGGCTTTTGACAGGATACCCCATAGAACACTGTTACGCAAATTGGAGCAGATGGGAATGGATATTAAATTGGTGATATGGATAGGAGAATGGCTCAGGGAGAGATACCATAAGGTGGTGTATGGAGGAGCCGAGTCCAGAATGAGGCAGGTGACCAGTGGTGTGCCTCAGGGCTCTGTGCTTGGGCCAATGTTGTTTAATTTGTATATAAATGATATAGGAAACGGCTTAAAGGGAGATATTCAGTTGTTTGCTGATGATGCAAAGTTGTGTAGTGCAATAAAAAATCAAGCTGATGTTGAAAGTTTGCAGGAGGATTTAAATAAGCTGGTAAAATGGGCAAAAGAAAATGGATGTCAGTTCAATGTGGAAAAGTGTAAAGTCTTGCATTTTGGGATTAAAAGATTACCAGCTGTGTACTACATAGATGGAAAGGTACTCCAAGAGATTGATGAGGCTAGGGACTTAGGGGTATTGGTAGATAAGGAGATGAAGTTCAGAGGACACATTGCTAAGGTGTCCAAGATTGCACATAGGATTACTTGGTTGTTGAGGAACACACTGACATCCAGAGATAAAGAGGTTATTATTCCCCTTTATAAAGCATTGATACTTCCACATTTGGATTACTGTGCTCAGGTCTGGTCACCTGGATTCCTTGGAGATGAGGAGGCTGTGGAGAGGGTTCAGAGAAGAGTGACCAAGTTGGTGAGTGATATAAAAAATGCTCCCTACATTGATAGATTGAGAGCTTGTGGATTGCAGAGATTGGTTGATAGGCGAAGAAGAGGGGATATGATAGAAACATTCAAATTACTAAAAGGTTTTTATAGGATTGATGCAGGGGAAATGTTTCAGCTGTGTGATAGTGATGGAAGAACAAGAGGTCATCTCTGGAAATTAAAGAAGAGTGTGGTTAACAAAGGTGTCAGAACAAGGTTTTTTGCCTGGAGGGTGGTGAATGAGTGGAATTCATTGCCTGACTTTGTTGTGAGCTCTTCATCTGTAAATGAATTCAAGAAGAGATATGACAGATATTGTTTTGCTAGCTTGGGTCTCCCGCGATGAGTCTACTGACTCCATGGAGATACCCGTAATAATAATAATTAACAGGAACTGACATTTGTACTTGTGACAGTAAAAAACATTTTTGAACACATAGACAAGAAATTTATTAATAAATTATAAAATCAGATTTTTTATTTGAAATTTACAGATCATTTTCAGTAAACTGACAACTCAAAAATCTTTATTGATATTTATTATTATTCATGTATCAACCTTATATCTACTGTACTATTCCACTCTAGCACATAACTCGTATCTTTTGAAATCTATTGTTATTTTATCATTTTGAATTGTCAATTCACTGTTAGTCACAGCATGGAGTTGACACAGACCTCAAAATCTTCTGTTCTAGAATGTCTTACTGATTCATTGCCATTTTAAAGTTGAGCACTTATTCAAAAATAGTGCTGAATCACTACAGTCACACCACTGATTTTCTGGCACCCTTGATTCTAGGGTTGATGGATTAAATGCTCTGCCAGACCAATGGAGATGATGTAATAATAATTTATGCCTCTGACCTGCTAATTATACTCCTTCCATATCTCTAAAGCACCATGAACTGCTAGAAACTTAAACAAATATTAAATAAATGAATTATGAAGTAAGTGATAAAATGAAATACATTAGTATAAATGATACGGTACAAGTTTATTACTATCAGTGAAACAGGATTAATAATTAAACAAATATTAAATGTAAATTAAATGGTTTAATGAAATACATACATTAATACAGTAAGTATAAATGAAAACATGTTTATTAATTGCTGTTTTCTCAAAGTGGTTAAATTTAGCATTTTACTGGGATTGCAGAGCTCATCACAGAGTTTTGGAAGTTAAAGACCATAAAGATTACTGTCTCTATCACAGCTAACTGCTTCTTCATCATAGATCTATGATATTGCAGGAGACACATACGTCTATTCTTGACTATGTTTTTAAACATTTTTAAAAGTTTCAAAATGGTTTCATGTGCTTTGATTTTACCCTATGTAAATTTTCATTCATCAAAAGAAAATTGTTAGTGTAATTGGTATTCCACCCGTTGATGTTGCTCTGAATAGTTTTTGAGAGTGTTGCTAACATGATGTTTCCATGAGAATATCATCTGAACATAGTTTCTTAACTCTTTTGGAAGATCCTGCCAATCCTTCTAAACCCTTTTGAATAAAGAAGGGTGGCATTTTCCTTATTGGTTTTGCACTTGTTGCATGAATGTTGAGAAACTCTGGTACACTGATATTGCTATCAGATGTCTTTTGTTTCTTACTTTCTGTTGTGAAATGATGTATCTGTGGTATCAGTATTAGTGCTTGGTCAGTGCCTTCTGAGAGCTCCTGAAAATTTTGAGAATGACAGATTCATCTCAAGGGATTTTTTTTTCAGTGCCAGAGCCCCCCCCCCCATCATCATGGAACCACACATGGATGCCCACTAACCAGTAAGCAATAAATGAACTCAGAAGTAGATTGCCAGGACTATATGCAAACTTTGGACCCTATTCTTAGACCATGGGGTAAGAGACTTACTGCAACACCATTAACCTTGTAGGCAAACCACTAGCTGATTGATCCTGGCCAGGCTAATCCAGGACTTGCCATCTTGCTAAAGCAGAGAGAGAGAGGGAAGGGGACTAGAATAGTGCAAGACTATCAAAATCCCACTTTTAGGATGTCCACAGGCCACACTACATGGCAAACACAGCAGCAGAATGTTGGATTGCAATGATGGTTTTCGAGAAAACTGGGTAGTAAAAAAGACAGGAAAAATAGAGCAGAGAATATGGGGAAGAAAAGCAGAGAAAAAGAGGGAGAACAAAAGGGGCATTCACCATCACTGGGAGGTCCCCCTCCACCACGAAAATTTGTCCCACGTGGAAGGGATATGCACATATCCCATGACTTCTAATGGGATAGGACACAATGCATTTGCAAAAGAATTTTTTTATATGAATTCCATCCATGATAGGCTGTAAACCTATCTCTCTCACTCACTCACTCACACACAAGTATGTTGCTGTGAACTAAG
>NW_028328048.1:0-7882 GCF_054136105.1 Typopeltis vanoorti
GTGTTACATTTTTCATTTGAGGCTGCATTTTGCTCGCAGTCAGAATTACAATCTTGGATTACTGTGAACTTCATTAATTCTGGCAAATTATAAAGGGTAAATGTGAGTCAGTTTTCACAAGTTAATCGAACAAAGGAAACATAAGGCAAGGGAAAGAAAGCAGACGAAAAAGAACATGTCGAAAGTTACAGCAGAGTTTCTAGGAAATAAGTTACAGGTAATAAAATTATGAAACAGAGCATTACGATAAACCTCGTAAATTTGTGACATCTTTACTCTAAAATTATAGCATTTTCTATCTTATCTTCTGAGACATCGCAATAAAATTATAATGTTATAATTATAGTATAATAAATTCTAACCCAAATATAATCTAAATGTCTAAAATTATTATAAAAATGTTTATGCTGTATATCAGATAGCTAAATTCACTTTTATTTTAAGAGAAAAAACACAAGTGTGACCTATACTTCTGCTGTTCATGGTGAGTTACGACCAGTACTGGCGACAGGGTGTAGCATAGAGGCAGTCTGCCTCACGGCGCGGCTTAATGAAGGCGCTCGTTCAACAGTATTGGGGTAGGCGCAGGGTGACCACATCTAGTACTTTTGTACTATATCTAGTACTTTTTTTTTTTTTTTTTATAAATTTTCAGTGTTCTAGTACGTTCACGAACAGATCTAGTATTTCTTCCTTCCGAATAAATAATAATTAAAATAACAACCTGAGAGTTAGACATATGAGTGTAATATTTTTCTCTTCTCCCACCTCCCCATATGTCACATTCAGCAATTCATGCATGATTTCTCTCCCCCCCCTCACTCTTTGCTAATCTTCTCTTCTTCCTCCCCCCCCAATCCCATACTCACGCAATCTGACCGGCAGTAGCCAATGAAAATATATTCTTCGCTATTCCAACACTTCTCGCTCGTTAAAAGATCATTACAACAATGAAAACAAGTGGGGAAATTAAATATTTTAATATGAGTAACCATCTTTTATTGATGCACAGTGTAATTTGGATTCCATTATGTAAAAATTTTGCTCCACGTTTAAAATCTAGCACACAACACTGTTAACAGTTAACAAGTGCAGAGTTGTCTTCTGGAGCTCTTGTGTTTCCATCTGTCGTTTTGGATGTAATTGGATGACTCTTGAACGAGTTGGTTTGGATGAAGAACTTCTTGTACAAAGTATTTGGAGGCAATATCAAGAAGTCACGTAGAGATATTTGGTATGGCTGCATCTTGATGGAGGAGAACATTTCTGATAAACCACGGGGCATCAAAGATCATTCAGAGACATTCGTTTTGTAGAACTTGCAGTTTTTCGATGTTACTGGGGGAAGTGTGACCCCAAGCAGGTGATCCATAGATTAAAGTGGGTCTGATGATTGTTTTATAGATGCACAGCTTGTTCTCGGTGCTAACTTGGCTTCTGCGGTTGATGAGAGGATAGAGCTGGGCAATTGCTGAATGGTTTTATTGCAGGCATATAAAATGTGGGGCTTGAAGCTGAGGCGACTGTCTAGTTGTATCCCTAGGTATTTGACTTTGGTTTTCCATGGGATAGCACTTTCGAATATCAATTCATTGCTCGCAGTCTGATTTGAAGTACTCGTAGGTGTCTGTTCAGTACAGTGGGTTTTGAAGTCCAGTGTTATGGAAACTATGTAATGGAGGAATGGAAACAACCAGTTCAGTGGAGCACAGAAATGCAGAAACAGAGCATCAAATGGAGGAAGTCAGTGAGAGAAGGGTCACCTGTTAAGCAAATAGCCCTGTCTCTTCTGGATACAATTATAGCATTCTGAGGGAGGTTTTTGGTACCACTCCTGATATTCTAAGATTGGATGCATTTTGGTTTAAAAGAATACTAAGTTTATTTTTTAGGCTGAAGCATTTAGATGTGATATGCCAAGATAGACTAAATATGAAAGTAAGTCCAAAAGAACAAAAAAATACTGTTATGCATTCTGCACCTAGTTTCCTTTGCAAAACTGTTGAATTGGCACTTTTATTGATATGACTTCCTTCTGAGTTGTTTCTGGAAGGGACTTAAAACAAGTCAGAGTATGATGGTGTGGGAAGCAGTGAGTTAGTGACATGTGGGACTTGTTTCTTTCTTTGCCAGTATGAAAAATCTACATTTCCTTCTGGAAAAAACACCTTAATGCATATTCAGCTGAAACGTTTTTTTCTGGTCAAGACTTTGCTTGGTAAAGAAACTTTCTGCAATTTTGTGATTCTGTCAGAATAAACTCTAAAAGAAATATTCTTCTTTTGGAGCTTATTGCAGATTATAATGGATGAATTGCAGCCAAAAAGAACACAAGATAGGCAGGAGAGATTGACCGTTCATTTAAAGCAGTCTGGTGTGAGATCAAAGCCAGTAAGACATTATGTGCACACTGAACTGCAATACATTGTTAATTGCATGCTGAACTCATTCTTCCATGACCTATTAAGAATATTAGAAGACATGTAAGCAATTCTAGATCAAATATCATTTGACAGAGGAAAACTGAGTCTGTCAACTCACTTTTTTTTACTGTCACCTGCTCAACAAGTTTCAGGGCACTAAGCTTGATTAAGTCTCTTTTTCTCTCTCTCTTTTTATGTAGCTCCCACCCACAAAGGTTTTTCTGTAAACCTAAGGTACATACTATGGGTCAGTTGAGGATTCTTTTTATTTTTTATTAATTTTATATATTGTATCATATTTCCTTCATCATCATCAAATTCCTGCTATGTACCCTCAAGGTGTGTACAGGATATGATAGTACTACATGAGAAATTTATATCATTACTAACTTCCTATCTACAATTTTCCTCCAAATCAGTCTGTTACTTGTCAAGACTCCAACATTATCAGATCTTATATTTCTATCGTCTAAGGCACTTTATAGCGTATCAATCCATCTATATCTTGGTCTTCCTCTGGGTCGTTTTCCCCAACCTGGCTGAGAACACTTGTTTTGCTAATCTTTCCTCGCCCATTCTGTTTAAGTGACCACACCACCTGAGATTAGCTCTGCTAGCGCATTCCTGGATTCTGACAATGTCAAGTTCTTTCCTAATATCCTCGTTTTTAATCTGATATTGCCATTGATGCCATCTATTCACGCCTCTAATCTTTCTCAGGACTCTCATATCTGTGGTCTCTAGTCTTTGGTCAAGTGTTTTACTTCTGACCCAGCTCTCAGATCCATAAGTTAAAACTGGTTTGAACACTGTCTTGTATACAGCTAATTTAGTGTTCCAACTAATTTCTCTCTTACTCCATATGAATTTATTCAATTGACTTCCTACCATACGAGCTTTGTTGATTCTGTTGTCTATTTTCATATTTAATTTACCATCTTCACTAAAAATCGTGCCTAAGTAGCTGAAATGTTTACTTGTTCCACATGCTCTCCGTTCACAACGCAGTTGACATTTTCAATGATTCTGCCTAGTTTCATTTTCTTTGTCTTTTTATTGCTGACCTTCATACCATATCTATTACGACAGTTATTCAATTTAGTCAGGGAATCTTGCAGACTTGTAGCAGATTTATTTAGAAGTATAACATCGTCTGCATAAAGCAAAGAGCTGAAATTAACATCTCCAATTTTGTTATCAGGTTTAATACCACTTTCCTTCATAATATGATCCATATAGATAATGAATGAAATAGGGGATAATGTACATCCTTGTCTCACACCAGATTTAACATTAAACCATCTTCCTGTACTTCAATTCTAACTGCTGACTTACAACTCAAATAAAGATTAAGTATTGCTTGATATAATGCCCCATTAACACCATATAAATGTAGTGTATTGAATAGCTTCACTCTTGGCACCTTACCATATGCCTTTTCTAGATCGACAAAACTTAAATACAGATCTTTGTTATATTCTCATGATTTCTCGACTATTTATCGTAAAGTGAAGATCTGATCCTGACAGCCTTCTATTTGGCCTGAATCCAGCTTGTTCTTCACCAAGCTTTTCTTCCACAATTCTTCTCAACCAATTCTCAAGTATACTAGCATAAATGCCACTGTAAGACTTTTATACCACCATACTTAAACAATTCTGGTCAAATATCATCTACTCCTGCTGCCTTTCCACATTTCAGGCTTTTGATGGCTTTTTCTACTTCAGGTATGGATATGTATTCCTGACTGTATGCCTGTTGAGTGTTTTTTACCAGTGTGCTATCACTGCTTGTTTCGTTTAGCAATTTTTCAAAATAATTACTCCATACTTCAAGAATATCTTTTTCTCCTGTTTTCATGTCACCTTTATCATCTCTAATTCCTTTTACAACACTCTTTCCTCCATTTCTGAGCTTCTTCAACAACCTCCAGAATATTTTGCCACCTTCTTGATATTTATTTTTTATGTTCTTGCCAAAGTCCTCCCATGACTTTTGTTTAGCTAGTTTTACATAGTGTTTAGCTTTCTTACATTTGTTTCTGTATTCTCTAAGAGCACAAGCTGACTTATTTGCCAGGAACTTTAGATATGCTTTCTTCTTTTCCTTCACTGCCTCTTTTACTTCTTGTGTCCACCATGGAGTTCTGATTTTTCTATCCTTGCAGACAACCTCACCACATGCCTCGCTGGCTGAATCAATCAGGGTTTTCTTCAAGGTTTGCCACTGAATCTCCAAGGTTTGGTTCCTGTTCTCAAACTCTTTCATTTTTTCTTCAATAATCTTTGTACTTTAGTCTACAGTTCACATCTGAGAGCTGCTCAACTTTTATTTGCTTCAAAACTTTCTTACATGTTATTCTTTTCAATATGAAATTCAATTTTATCCTGCTCAAGACTAAATAGTGATCACTTCCAATTTCAAATCCTCTATACACTCTGCTGTCCTGCACCAGAGAGAAAACACCACTATCAACAATAACATAGTCAATGAGACTTTGCTTATTCCTTGCCTCTTCTCTCCATGTGAATTTGTGCACATTTTTATGTTGGAAAATGGTGTTAGTAATAACCAGTCCATGTCCTGAGCAGAAATCCAACAGGTATTTGCCATTATTATTAGCTTTGCTCTTTTCTCCATTTCCCAAAATATTTTTGTATGTCTCACAATCACTTCCTACTCTGCTATTTAGATCCCCAACAAGGACCAACTTTTCCTTTTTCATTGTGTCAGTAGCTTTCTCTAGAGTGTCAAAAAATTCTTCCACTTCTACCTTAGTAGAGCCTTCTGTAGAACCATATGCACAAATAAGTCTCATTGTCCAGTTCCCCATTCTGATATTTGCCCATATCACACTACTTGAGACTGCTTGCCATTCAAGAAGATTAGCCTCGTATTTAGTGTTGAATACTATGGCTACTCCTTCTTTTCCTTGATTGTCATTGCCTGAATATAACATTTTGTATTTATTGCTCAGAAAGGTCTCACCAGTTTTTGTCTTTTTTGTTTCAGTCACCCCTATTATATCGATCTGGTACTTATCTAATTCCTCAGCTAACTCCATTTCTTTGCCATTCAGGCTTCTTATGTTGAGAGCACCGATCTTCAACTCTGGTGAAATTGAGTTGGGGTGTGCTTTTGGGTTTTGAAATTTGTTCCAGTAGCTGACTTTTTGCTGTTCGTGTGGTTCTCTGGCGAAAACAACGGGGGCCTCGCTTAATGCAGGCTGCGGCAATGCCCCAGCCGGCATGAAATTTTGTCATGCTGTACCATCATTTTGTATATTGGTTTAAGCCAATAAGAATACAATTTGGTCGGCTAAATCCCAAATTGGCAGCCCATCCTCGTTCATTCAGTATCCAGATAGATACCCAACAAGGTGCACCACGAGAAGGTGAGGATTGGACATTAGGTCAGAAGCCCTGGTCGGTTCTCTGCATTCCTTTAAAGGCTATGTGGAGGTCTTCTCTCAGTTATATAGCTTTGACCCTTAAGCACCCCTAATATTTTCTTTTACTTTTATTTTTTATATAGTCTGGAAATCTTTCTCCAAAGATCAAACATGGACACCTTTTCAGGCCACTTCAGACCTCCAATAAGTAGGGAAGTGGTCTCACACTGGGCAGTGAAATTCATCTCCGATCTAAAGGCAATCACAAATCTCTTTGATATGATAGGATTCAAACCCTCAGCCTGCTGGTCCACTCAGCCAAGCAGACTGGCTATTTTGTGGATCTTTGCCTCACAATATGAAATGATAAAAATCACAATAGAATACAAAGGGTTTAAGATTTTCAGGGAAGTTAAATCAGATAGGATGGTAGAGGAGTACTGCAGATGATAATGGATGAATTGCAGCCAAAAAGAACACGAGATTGGCTGTTCATTTGAAGAAGTCTGGTGTGAGATCAAAGCCAGTAAGACAAATTATACAACTGGTTGTTGCTATAGGCCTGGGGGATTCCAGGGGTGATTATGGATGACATGCATTGACAAATTAGTACAATGAGTATAGGCTGAGTGATTATTATGGGGAACTTCAACAATGGAGATAGAGGACAGGAAGGAAGAAAGATTACATAGCAGGAAGGAAATGGAATTTATACACCTACTGAGAGATGTATAAATTGCTTGAGGCAGAATGTGATGGAGGGGACTAAGAATGGGAGAGTATTGAACCTGGTCATAGGATCAGAAGAGCGATCCATAACAAAGGTGGCCACACTGCCTCAGATTGGCAAAAGTGACCATGTGGTCTTGATTTGGGAGATTATAAAACATGAGGAATAAACCACAAAGCAGGTGAAGAGCTTAGGAGGAAGCTTAAATCTGTGCCATGGCATAAAACACTGCAAGGAAAGTATGTTAGTAGTGCATGGAAGATAGTTAAGGAGCATTTAGAGGAAGCAACATTAAATTGTATACCTAAGGTAAGGCTGGTTAATTAGGTGGGAGTTAGATGAATGAGTAATATTATTAAGAATCAGCTGCAGAAGGAGAAAATGCTGTGGAGGGTATATAAGGAGAAAGGTGATCAACAAACTCTTGAACAGTACAAAGGACAGGCAAGAAAGATGACCAGCAATGCAAGAAGGCAAAATCTGCTTATGAGAATAATCTAGCCAAGTAGCCCAAAGAGTCCTTTCATTATGTGGCAAGTAAGGGGAAGAATGACTATGGAAGGTTAACCTTAATGAGTGCTGATGGTGACAAAGTGACAGAAGCAGATAAAATAGTTGAGTTACTGAGTGATCACTTTGCAAGAGCATATCATCCAAGTGAGGTTGGATGATATGACATATGTGACAGAGACTGATGTGGAAACAGAGGTGAATGAATTGGAGTTCTTAGGATATTTCAGAATTTCAGTGTAAATACAGCTATTTGATTAGATGGGATATCAGCTCAGGTTCTGCGAGAATTTTGCAAGGGAACTAGCAATACATCTCACTAAGCTCTTTAATTTACATCTCAGCTCTTGTAGAGTTCCAAGAAAATGGAAAGAGAGCAAAATAATTCCCTTCCATAAGGAAGGTACTAAGACTGCAGTAGTAAATTATAGACCAATCAGTATCTCAGGAGTGGTGGTAAAAGTACTGGAAAAATTTGTCAAAAAAAAAAGAGAGAGAGAATTCAAGAATGGGTGGATAAGAATATGATACTGTATGAGGGGCAACATTACTTTGTTAAGTGTTGGTCATGCCTTAGTAATCAATCTACTAATTTTTTTATAATTATTGAATAATAACACAAACAATTGTTGAATAATAGCACAATAATGTAGGCATAATTGCCGTAAAGGGAGAAAAGTCACAAAACAGAAAAATGGGTTCAGCGCATAAAAAAGGGCCGAGCCCCGATGGGCCCAAGCTGAATTTAACCACTGGATACGTAAATTATCATAACAGAATCACCAACATCACCTTTCGTGTAGTACTCTGATAGTCTGCATAATTGTT
>NW_028328049.1:0-7750 GCF_054136105.1 Typopeltis vanoorti
TGTATAATATTCACCGTTAACCATTGCCATCCTTATGGTACTCATCTACTAATATTTCCTAAAGGTAGATGACCCTCAAGGTACAAAAATAGCAACTTTCTTATAGAGGAAGGGTGATGCTCAAGGTACATCGGCTGTCAAATGCGTTCTAACTTGAGCATCATCGTCCCTAAAGAGGGAACATGATCCTTAAGGTTGTGGAGTAAGTAAAACCTTGTGGGTCACCTTCCCTAGATTTCAATCTGTGTCTGATAAATATATTCTGTACAGATATGCACCCATTCAACTTTCCAATGTTTTCTAATAAGAGGCTTGTCGTGAGGAGGATATGTACCAATCCTTACATTTCGGATATTTCATGAATATTTATCAATCTGTCCGATAATTTTATTCACTTTCGATGGACGAACTATTTGTAATCTATTTTTCGTGTATAATTTTCATCGTTTATTGCCATTCTTGTGGTCCTCATCTATTAAATATTTGCTTAAGGTAGATGACCCTCAAGGTACATAAATATCCACTTTCGTATAGAGGGAGGTGATGTTCAAGGTATATCGGCTGGCGACCATGTTCTACCTTGAGCATCATCGTCCCTAAAGAGGAAACATGACCCTGAAGGTTGTAGAGACAGTTCAACCTTCAAGGTCACCTTCTCTAGATTTCAATCCATGTCTGGTAATTATATTCTCTACAGATATGCACCCTTTCAACTTTCCAATGTTTCCTAATAAGAGTCTTGTCGTGCGGAGGATATGTACCAATCCCTACATTTCGGATATTTCATGCATATTTATCGATCTGCCCGATAATTTTATTCACTTTCGATGGACGGGCTATTTGTAATCTATTTTCCGTGTATAATATTCGTCGTTAACCATTGCCATGGTTGTGGTACTCATCTATTATATATTTTCTGAAGGTTGATGACCCTCAAGGTAGAAAAATAGCGACTTTCATATAGAGGGAGGGTGATGCTCAAGATACATCGGCTGGCGACTGCGTTCTACCTTGAGCATCATTGTCCCTAAAGAGGGAACATGAACCTGAAGGGTGTGGAGTCAGTTGAACCTTGAGGGTCACCATCCCTACATTTCAATCCGTGTCTGATAATTATATTCTCTACAGATAAGAACCCATTCATCTTTCCATTGTTTTCTAATAAGAGTCTTGTCGTTCGGAGGATATATACCAATCCCTACATTTCGGATATTTCATGCATACGAATTAATCTGTCCGAGAAATTCAGTCACTTTCGATCAACGGACTATTTGTAATCTATTTTCTGTACACAATTTTCATCCTTGTACTTTGTCATGCTTATTTTACTCATCTATTATATATTTCCTGAAGGTAGATGACCCTCAATATTCAAAATTACCGACTTTCATATAGAGGGAGGGTGATGCTCAAGGTAGATTGGCTGACAACTGCGTTCAACCTTGAGCATCATCGTCCCTACCAAGGGGACATGACCCTGAAGGTTTTGGAGTCAGTGCGACAGTTCAACCTTGTGGGTCACCTTCCCTAGATTTCAACCCGTGTCTGAAAAATATATTCTGTACGGATAAGCGAAAACTCAGCTTTTCAATGTGTTCGTCTTATATTTCTTAATTTTTTCACATTGTCGAGCGGGAAATACGTATCAATCTTTAATTTTTCTCATACATCACGAATAATTACCAATCTGTCTGATAATTATAGTCAGTTTCGATAAACGGACCTTGGACGATTTTGAGATTGTGTTCCGCTCAGTCGTGTATCTAATGTAGATATGCGGCTCTCTGGGTACAAAAATAGCGAGCGCAATCGGATGGGAGGTTTAAGCTGAAGTGACTTTTGATGACGACAACGTATTACTTTCTGCTTCACCATCTCTATCGATGAGAGATCAATCACAAAGTACTTCGGCTGTTCTATATTCTGGTTTTCCTTGCCTGGCTTTCAACTTTGTGGGGGGGTGTGCGTGCTTTGCGTTTATATTACGTGAGACTCTTTGTATATATTTTTGTGTATCGTAATATCTATGTGGTGGATTAAGATTTGTGTGGGTGTACTGTATGTGTATTTCTGGTAGTGTTTTTGTTTATGCTTTTCCTGAGTGTGTGGCATTGTGTGTGTTGGTTTATGTGCGCGTCGTTTTGTCTGAATATGTGTACGTATTTTGGGTGGTGGTGTGTGTGGTTTTGTCTGAGTGTTTATGCGGAGGTGGTGGTGTGTGGCATTGTGTGTGTGTGGTGGATTGTGTGTGCTTTATCTGTGTGTGTGTTTGTGATAGGGATTTTGTGTGGTTTTTTTCTGAGTGTTTGTGTGGCATTATGTGTGTGTTAGTGGCAGGGTTTGTGGCATTGTGTGTGTGGTGGTCTCATTCGAGTGTTTGTGACAGTGTTTGTTGTATTGTCTCTGTGTGGTTGCTATATCTGTGTGTGTGTGCGATCATGGTATCTGTGTGTGTGGTGGGTTGTGTGTGTGTGTGTGTGGTGGATTATGAGTGGTTTTGTCTGTGTTTGTATTTGTGGTGTGGTTTTTGTGTGGTTTTCTCTTAGTGTGTGTGTGGCATTATGTGTGTGTGTTTGTGGCAGTGTTTTTTGCATTGTCTCTGTGTGGTTGCTATAGCTGTGTGTGTGTGCTGTCGTGGTGTCTGTGTGTGGCGGGTTGTGTGTGTCTGTGGTGGATTATGTGTGGTTTTGTCTGTGTGTTTGTATTTGTGGTGGTGTTTTTTTTGGTTTTTCCTGAGTGTGTGTGGCATAATCTGTGTTTGTTTGTGGCAGTGTTTGTTGCATTGTCTCTGTGTGGTTGCTATATCTGTGTGTGTGTGCGATCGTGGTGTCTGAGTGTCGTGGGTTGTGTGTGTTTGTGGTGGATTATGTGTGGTTTTGTCTGTGTGTTTGTATTTGTGGTGGTGTTTTTGTGTGATTTATTCTGAGTGTGTGTGGCATTATGTGTGTTTGTTTGTGGCAGTGTTTGTTACATTGTCTCTGGGTGTTTGCTATATCTGTGTGTGTGCGGTCGTGGTGTCTGTATGTGGTGGATTATGTGTGGTTTTTTCTGTGTGTTTGTATTTGTGGTGGTGTTTTTGTGTGGTTTTCTCTGAGTTTTTGTCTGTGGCATTATGTGTGTGTGGTTGTGGCAGTGTTTTTTGCATTGTCTCTGTGCAGTTGCTATATCTGTGTGTATGGGATCGTGGTGTCTGAGTGTGGTGGGTTGTGTGTGTGTGTGTGTGTGTGTGTGTGTGGTGGATTATGTGTGTGATTTTTTGAGTGAATGTCTGGTGGTTTATGAGTGTGTGCTTGTGGTGTGTGTGTGTGGGGGGGGGATTATGTGCCTTTGTTTGTGGCATTGTGTGTGGTGTGTGTGTGTGTGTGTGTGTGTGTGTGTGTCTTATAATATATGTGAGGGAAAACACGAAACGTTATTTTCGTGTTTTACCCACACAAACGCTATCAGATGAAGCTGTTTGAGTGTATTTAAGTGTATTTCGTTTTCTGGCACATAATTTAACGCAGATGTTGTTATAGAAACCAGCAATACATAGTACAGTGCTTTCTGCCTTGTTTGGACATTATGTCATTCGAGGGCGCTGTTATCGAACTAATGTTGAATTTTTTAAAAATTTCCATTTCACCCGATTAAGTTCTTATTAGCGCAGTTTGATAGATATCAATGCCCTATGCCTATATAAAAAGTTACATATCGCTCGAATCATTTTCCAGCGAGTATCAGCGTTTTCGTTCTGTAAGAGTGAAAGCAAGGTTTTGAATAAAAAAACACGAAAAAATTCACTTTTTGCAAAATTTCACGGAAACGTTTTTTCGTGTTTTACACACACAAACGCTATCAGATGAAGCAATTTGAGTTTATTTAAGTGTATTTTGTTATATGACACATAAAGTAACGCAGAGTTTATTAATGAAACTAGTAATACATAATACAGTGCTTTCTTGTTAGGAAGATGACCCTGAAGGTTGAACTGAATCCACACCCTTCAGGTTCATGTTCCCTCGTTAGGGAGGATGAACCTGAAGGTTGAACTGACTCCACCACCTTCAGGTTCATGTTCCCTCTTTAGGGACGATGATGCTCAAGGTAGAACGAATTTGCCAGCCGATTAACCTTGAGCATCAACCTCCCTCTAAATGAAAGTCGCTATTTTTGTACCTTGAGGGTCATCTACCTTCAGGAAATAATAACACAAACATTACTATGTACAAGGATGAAAATTGAATACAGGGCGCTGTTATCGAACTAATGTTGATTTTTTTAAAATTTCCATATCATCCGATAAGTTCTTATTAGCATAGATTGATACATATCAATGCCCTATGCCCATATAAAAATTCTGATATCACTGGAATTATTTTCCAGCGAGTATCAGCGTATTGTTTCTGTAATAGTGAAAACAAGCAGATTTTGACTAAAAAACACGAAAAAATTCACTTTTTGCAAAATTCACGGAAACGTTATTTTCGTGTTTTACACACACAAACGCAATCAGATGAAGCTATTTGAGTGTATTTAAGTGTATTTCGTTGTATGGCACATAATTTAACGCAGATGTTGTTAAAGAAACCAGCAATACATAGTACAGTGATTTCTGCCTTGTTTGGACATTATGTCGTTAGAGGGGCGCTGTTATCGATCTAATGTTGATTTTTTTAAAAATTTGAATATCACCCGATTAAGTTCGTATTAGCGCAGTTTGATAGATATCAATGCCCTATGCCTATATAAAAAGTTACATATCGCTCGAATCATTTTCCAGCGAGTATCAGCGTTTTCGTTCTGTAAGAGTGAAAACAAGGAAGTTTTGACTAAAAAACACGAAAAAATTCACGTCTTGCAAAATTTCACGGAAACGTTATTTTCGTGTTTTACACACAGAAACGCTACCAGATGAAGCTATTTGAGTGTATTTAAGTGTATTTCGTTATATGACACATAATTTAACGCAGAGTTTATTAATGAAACTAGCAATACATAGTACAGTGCTTTCTTGTTTGGAAGGGTGACCTTGAAGGTTGAACTGAATCCACACCGTTCAGGTTCATGTTCCCCTCGTTAGGGAGGATGAACCTGAAGGTTGAACTGACTTCACACCCTTTAGGTTCATGTTCCTTAGTTAGGGATGATGATGCTCAGGTAGAACGAAGTCGCCAGCCGATTTCACCTTGAGCATCACCCTCCCTCTAAGATGAAAGTCGCTATTTTTGTACCTTGAAGGTCATCTACCTTCAGGAAATATTTAATAAATGAGTAGCACAAACATGACTGTACAAGTATGAAAATTGAATACAGGGCGCTGTTATCGAACTAATGTTGATTTTTTTTTAAATTTCCATATCATCAGATTAAGTTCTTATTAGAATAGTTTGATACATCCATGCCCTATGCCTATATAAAAAGTTTGATATCACTTTAATCATTTTCCAGCGAGTATCAGCGTTTTGGTGCTGTAAGAGTGAAAACACATCAGATTTTGACTAAAAAACACGAAAAAATTCACTTTTTGCAAAATTTCACGGAAACGTTATTTTCGTTTTACACACACAAACGATATCAGATGAAGCTATTTGAGCGTATTTAAGTGTATTTCGTTATATGGCACATAATTTAACGCAGAGTTTATTAATGAAACTAGCAATACATAGTACAGTGCTTTCTTGTTAGGAAGGTGACCCTGAAGGTTGAACTGAATCCACACCCTTCAGGTTCATGTTCCCTCGTTAGGGAGGATGAACCTGAGGTTGAACTGACCCACACCCTTCAGTTTCATGTTCCCTAGTTAGGGACGATGATGCTCAAGGTAGAACGAATTCGCCAGCCGATCACCTTGAGCATCAGCCACCCTCTAAATGAAAGTCCCTATTTTTGTACCTTGAAGGTCATCTACCTTCAGGAAATAATAAACAAGTAACACAAACATGACTATGTACAAGGATGAAAATTGAATACATGGCGCTGTTATCGAACTAATGTTGATTTTTTTAAAATTTCCATATCAACCGATTAAATTCTTATTAGCACAGTTTGATACATATCAATGCCCTATGCCTATATAAATATATAATATATCTTCGTATCTTTAGTAATTAAATAAATAAATAAATAAATATGTATATATATAAAATAAAAAGGTGAATATATGATGATAATAATAAAACTTAAATAATATTATGCAGAGAGCAATCATAATAATGTTAACATAAGAAGAGTAAGATTTAGATGGTCGGGATGATGACCCTAAAGGGTGTCGCGAACCTACGTGTATACGTTCCCGTCCTGTGCGACGGGGTTTTTTCTTTAACTCTCCGGCTTCCTCGAGGCTCACGATCCCTCCTCGGTGCACTTGCCGATGCCGTCCGACTGCTGGCGTGCTTCGGCATAGGTGCACGTACTCGGTGCCGTTTCGAAGTGCTATTGCTGCGATATGCAGCAATAGCACTTAAAAATTTGGCAATGTTTAGTAGATTGACAGATAAGTATATGGAATAGGAGGAAAACACCAACGCGACATTGGCGTTTTCATTGCCGTACTAGTTTTAGACTTTAACGAATGGTTATTCGCGATGTGCGACAGATCCGCCTCTTCATATACTGTTACCATTGGACTGTTTTCTCCTGAAACGGAGCAATGAGGCTAAAGCCTTTCGCAGTTCTATACTATGAGGAGAGGTCCTCTTGCAGGACGGTGGAGATTAAAGACTAAAGAAAGTCTCGTCGACGGAGCGACCCACGGCAGGAGCCCGCACCCGGCAAGCAAGCACAGGCGGTGATGAGCCGTAAGGCGAGCCGCCAGTAAGTGCAGTAAGAATTCCGCCCTAATAAATAAATGAATAGTGAAATAGTAACGAGAAAAAGCAAATGAAAAAAGCATTCTAATACGAATTCCAAATGAAAACTGGTGGTGGTGGTAGTAGCGATGATGGTGGCAGTAGTAAGAGAACGAATGCCGATAACGGTGCGTTGCAGTGTCGTGACGGTCACGTGGACACGTGGTCTCCTCCAGCCTCTCCGTAACGTTTCCCAGGTATGGTCCGTTGATCTACAACGCCCAACTCCCGTCGCAGCGCTCTGCACGTGAATTCGTCTGAGCAAGCGGCTTCCGGAGATGAATTTCTAACCAACGAGTTTGCTGCCTCTGCGACCGAGCGCCCAGATTTCTAACGAAGTCGAAGCCGAAGTCCGTGCGATGCACGGGTTGGGGTCGAGGCGAACCGCTCCTCAGCACGAGGTCTAAACGAATCGGTACGCGAGTACCGCGGTGCTCCGCGAGTCGGAGCACCCCGACTGCGACGCAGTCGAAACTCTGAGAAGCGAATGCGGTGGTTCGTATTCTGACTGGGAGATTTGTCTCCTCTGAGAGACACTTTCCCTGGCAACGCATGTTCGGAGCATTTCCGTGTCCTTCCCGCTCCGGAAAACTGATGAAAAACTAGGACGGGAACGAATAAATTGTATCCAGAGCATTTCCGTGCCCTGACGAGATTGGAAAATTATTCGTGGAGCATTTCCGTGTCCTGACGAGATTGGAAAGTTAAACATGGAGCATTTCCTTGTTCTGACGAGATTGGAAAGTTACACATGGAGCATTTCCGTGTCCTGACGAGATTGTAAAGTTCTACGTGGAGCATTTCCGTGTCCTGACGAGATTGGAAAGTTACACATTCAGCATTTCCGTGCCCTGCAAGATTGGAAAGTTATACATGGAACATTTCCGTGTACTTTAAGGTTGAAATTTATACCTGGAGCA
>NW_028328050.1:0-7540 GCF_054136105.1 Typopeltis vanoorti
TAAGCTAACTAGACACTTCGTAATTTAATTTAATTAAACTAGGAACTATCCAGTTAAAGTGGTGCCCATAGGAAAGGAAGTTTTAGTTTCGTGAATATCTTTAAAGCATTAAAAATGAGGTGTGTATATTTGAACGCAAAATAATCATAAGGAAAATAACGAATTTATTTTTATAGTTAACATGAATTCATATGAATATGAAATTATTGACATGAATGCTATTAATACAAATATGAAATTATTAATATGAATGTCATTAATATAAGTATGAAATTAATAACGTAAATTGTATTCATTTATTTTTTGTGCTCACGCCGTCTAAATCAGAGTTGAAAGTACGAATATATAAAAGAAATACATTTAAAAAAAATACAGAGACACATAGCCCTTATAAAGACTGGCTTAAAAGGGCGAAGCAAGAATGCTTTTTATCTTCCCCGTTATCTCTATCTGTAGAGGACAGTGAAGGGATAAGGTGTTATTGAGCTATTGAAGCTCTGATCGCGGCAGGATGGTAACAGAAATAGGCGAGCCTCAGTTAGAACTTCATTAGCTACAGCATTGCCATCCATTACCGTCCAAGGGCAATTTTTTCACCTACCAGGTCCATCGCTATCTATTATTACCTTACAGTCCTTATAAGGACTTGCTTAAAGGGGATAAGCAAGAATGTTTTTCATCTTTCCCATTATCTATAGAGGACAGAGTATGGATAAGGAGTTATTGCGCTATTAAAGCTCTGATCATGGCAGGAGGGTAACAGCAATAGCCGAGCCTCAGTTAGAACTTCATTGGCTACAGCATTGCCATCCATTACCCTCCAATGGTATTAATCACCGCATCTCACGATCGATCAATCGAACTCTCCTAACAACCTGATCAGAGATAAATCCTTATAAGGACTGGCTTAAAGGGACGAAGCAAGAATGCTTTTCATCTTCCCCGTTATCTGTAGAGGACAGTATAGGGATAAGGTGTTATTGCGCTATTAAAGCTCTGATCATGGCAGGAGGGTAACAGCAATAGCCAAGCCTCAGTTAGAACTTCATTGGCTACAGCATTGCCATCCATTACCCTCCAAGGGTATTAATCACCGCATCTCACGGTCGATTAACCAGAGATACAAGAAACGACGTTTTCAATTAACTTTGAAATAATTTTAAATTAAAAAGGTGTTTCGAAATGCTTCAGTTATAAAAACAGAATCAAAGAATAAACAACTGCTTATAATCTTGAATCCTATGATATTTATTATGCAAACTTGCCAATAAGAAATGGTTTAATTTTCCTTAAATTCTATTTTAAAAGAACTATATTATTTATATAGTATACATATTATATAATTGGACAGGTGGAACCGTTTATTGGACGGAACTAGAATATATATTAGATTATATATATGTGGTGGACGGGATTAGAATATATATATATATATATATTCCCCTACTTACAACCTTTCAAAATACCTCTCATCCTTTTTAATAAACCTTTGTGGTACTTCCTTTTCTCATGTAAAATATTCAGCTGATTTTGTCTCAAGAATTAAAGACATCAAACTCAACACATCAGATTTAATGGCAAATTTCGATATTGTTTCCCTCTTCACGAATGTCCCTACTCGAGAAGTTCTATACCTTCTCCAGAGGAAACTATCCAAGAAATTTTTCTCCTTGCTTTCTCACTGTGTGAACTCAGGATACTTCAAAAATGATAACAAGAGTTATTAACAAAATTCATGGTTTAGCTATGGGCAGCCCGCTATCTCCTATTCTGGCTGACATATTTCTTAAAGATTTTGAAGAAAAAGCTATTAATTCCTCACCTCTTAAACCTAAAGTTTGGTATCGTTACATTGACGATGTATTTCTCATCTGGGAACACGGTATCAACAACCTCAACCTTTTTCTGGACCACCTCCACAAGTTTCATCAGAAAATCAACTTTACCTGTGAACTAGAATCCGACGAATGTCTTCCCTTTCTGGACTTAAAACTTATGAGATGCGCTGAGAACATCAAAATCACCATTTTTAGAAAACCCACTCACATGGACATATATCTTTATGCTTCTTCCCATCACTACCCTCCACAAAAGTTTGGTATTATTTCAACCCTGGCACATCGTGTCAGATCTTTACTAACAGATGAAGCTGAAATTGAATATGAGCTCAATTTTCTTAAAAAGTCTTTCATTAACAATGGATTCTCTCTTAAAATGATTAATAAATTTCTCTCTGTCCACCATTCAACTGCTCTTGAAGATTCTTCTCCACCAAGAGGTTTTATTTCGTTACCATACATCAGCTCTCTCCCCCCGAAACTGGCAAAAATGCTTCAGAAATTCAACATTAGAACTTGCTTCACTACGTTCCCTAAACTTCGCTCCATAATAAGCAGACCTAAAATGAAACATCTTCCAATTCAGTATCCAGGAGTCTATAAACTTTTGTGTGATTGTGGCAAGCGATATTACGGCCAAACTGCTAAATCCATCCTTTTACGCATGGAGGAACATCAAAGAGACATTTCTTACAACAGAACCAAAGCCAGCGCTCTCTCTAGTCAAGTTTTCTTCTCCATCAACGCAGATTATGGCCGCCAACACGTCGATAATTGGCAAAAAACCTCTAATATCCATGTGTGCTATGATGAACTGGAAAGAAGAATAATTGAATCTAAAGAAATATCACTTGATTCGTCTCATATTAATAGCAGCCTTAGCTATAATATTTCTGATGCGCACATTGCCACTGTCCAATACTGGCGCACTAATACCAGTTCACGCACTTAGTAAACTTCAGTTGGAATTCTAGCACGCATTCCTTTTAAATGTACATGTACATTTATACTAGATCTGTTAATGTATTTTTTGATGTGTCTGTTATTTTTTTTTTATTTTATACCTGAAGAAGTTGTATTTCAACGAAACTAGTTGTATCTTAACAATAAATTTGTCATTCTCTGTATAAAGTCATTTAATTTCCTTTTTTATATACTGTTCTACCGAGTAAATAATGAACATTAATATATATATATATACAGACAGCAGGTTTTTCATCCCAGTTTATCCTGGGGGTTTTCATCACGAAAAAAGGCAAACCAGACCCGCTAATATACAGGATACGTCATAGGACATACAGATGAAGAGAGAAGAGGAGATGGGCGCCATGTGTCTTAATTCATCACCCAGTAGTCATTCATGGCTCAGCCATGAATGACCCAACTGTCTATTAAGGAATATGGGAGAGGATATATATATGTATATGTGTATATATATATATATATATATATATATATATATATATATATATATATATATATATATATATATATATATATATATATATATATATATATATATATATATATATATATATATATATATATATATATATATATATATACAGGGTGTTCGGGATAAATTTGACAGTTTCGTAAGGAAAAAGAAAATCTTCTTTGTATCTATTGAATTTAATGAATTGACAAAAAAACATTACAGGCAGAGTTAATTACAATACTATCAACAAGATTTACTCAAAATAACCACCATTAGCATCGATCACAGCTTCAATTCTGCTTCGGAACCTCGAACAAGCTGATGCTACAGTCTCCCTGGGAAGGGCCGCAAAAACTGTTTTAATTTTATCCATTAACTGGGCTTTTGTATTACTGGAAGTGCGATTGGTGTCTTTTTCAACTGCGCCCCATACAAAATAATCCATGGGGTTAAGGTCTGGGGAGTTTGGAGGCCAAACATTTGGACTGGTGAAGTCGTAGAAATTTTCAGACAACCATTTTTGACTTTTCCCAGAGGTGTGGCAAGGGGCCGAATCCTGCTGCCATACATACGGCCTACCATTGGCTACCCTTGTTATCCAGGGCTTGACTACAGTTAGCAACTCCACGAACAAAGCCCGAATTCCAATGCCAGGGTTCTTCAACACCTGTTCCTGCAGATTTGCGAGGAATTCTGCTGTACGAACGCAATCAGATCGTCTGCTAGGGATCTTTCTTCTTGCTACATCCTCGTAGTCACCATTGCAAGTCTCTAGTTCATGCCTGATTGTTTTTACTGTATTCAGGGAGCATTGGGCAGCAGTCGTAATATCCTTATTTTGATGTCGGGCACGAATCATCATGATACAAGTTATTCTCTTCCATGATTCAGGTGGGTTCCAGCTATCCATCCTTTCTGACATCTTGTATATGAATGAAGAAGGGTCCAAACTTTTAAATGAAGAGAAGTGTGTGTTAATACATGTAACTTACGGAAAAATATAATTAATTATAAATATGTCAAATTTATCCCGAACACCCTGTATATCTATATATATATATCTATATATATATGTATTTATATGTACACACATATATATGTACACACACACACAGATATATTCCGATATATTCCGGCCTGTAACAGCCTTCTTCAGGTGACATTATAAATTTTAATACATACTGTGCATCTCAAGCAGCAAGAATACAATATAATAAAAAAGTAAATCTTATAAGAGAATTTGAAACGTTAAAGAGATTACAAAATAATAGGAACTCAAAACCACACATCAATATTGACAAAGTCGTTATCAACAAATCCTCCTATATACTTTCAGATGTAGAACAAAGCATCCTTAGTAAAGGTCTAAACTTCATTCCTTCCCCAAAATTAATACCAAAGGAGATACTACTTACAAAAATAGAAAAAGCTGCTTCTTCTCTCCCTCCACAAGATGCAAACCTTCTACGTATTGAATCAATGTTTATTATCAATAACGCAAAACCACCTGCAGACAACATTACTTCAACTGAACGCAAAGCTATTAAAAGTTTAAAAAACAACAGAGATATAATCATCCTCCCTCCAGATAAAGGAAATGCAACAGTCATCCTGAACTCCGAAGATTACAAGAATAAAATGATAAAATTAATGGATATTCCAAGAAAATCATTAACAAATTCCTTCTTAATCCTCCTAGACATCACTCCGAAGAAACAAATAGATTCAAAAGCAATATATCTATTCCTTACATAAGTACTGTTTCACATAAATTAGCAAAAGTTCAAAAAAAATACAATATCAGAAACATGTTCACTCCACTTCCAAAGATCCGTTCCTTAATTAGCCACCCAAAACCTTGTCATCATCAACTCAAATACCCTGGCGTATATAAAATATTATGTGCCTGCGATATTCTTTATTTGGGGCAGACAGACAAATCTGTCGAAATGCGTATGGAAGAACACATGAGAGACATTACTTACAAAAGACAGCTAGCAAGTGCATTATCAAGTCATATCCTTTTCGCGGCTAATCCTAATGATGATAACCAAAGTCACAAAGTCTGCTGGAAAAAAATCTACAAACATCTTCCGTTGCAGTGACGAAATAGAGAGAAAAATTGTGGAATCGAGAGAAATCATCTTCAATCCTGTTCATCTAAATAACAACTTAAGCTACAACCTCCCAGATAGTCATTCAGCTGTAATCATGTACTGGCGTTCACGTGATGCAGCAAGCGCGCACTCTACCAACAATGCAACAAATGAAAGAACAGCTTCAAATACAACTACAACGTTTTCATGCTAATTATGTATAAAGACTGTCTATGTTGTTCATAGTCTTTTAACCCTCAATGTTTAGTGTGTTTATATTAAAACCTTTTTAATTAAATCTCGGTTCTAGTCATTCAAATTTTTTTCATAAAAATATATATATGTATATATATATATGTATATATGTATATATATATATATATGTATATATATGTATATGTATATATGTGTGTATGTATATGTATATGTATATGTATGTATATGTATATGTATGTATATATATATATATGTATATATATGTATATGTATATATATGTATATATATATATATATTTATATATATGTATATTTATATATATGTATATTTATATATATGTATATGTATATGTATGTATATATATATATATATATGTATATGTATATGTATGTATATGTATATATATATGTATGTATATGTATATATATGTATATATATGTATATGTATATGTATGTATATGTATATGTATATATATGTATATGTATATATGTATATATATGTATATATATGTATATGTATGTATATGTGTATATATATGTATATATATATGTATATATATGTATATATATGTATATGTATATATATGTATATATATGTACATGTATATGTATATATGTATATATATGTATATATATATATATATATATATATATGTATATGTATATATATGTATATTTATATATATATATATATATATATATATATATATATATATATATATATATATATATATATATATATATAATCTCCGAGCGTTGGAAGCTCCAAAACATAAAAATTACATCACGACTCCGACCAATAGAAAACAACACAGATCCCCCAAACCAAGAACACCAAGCTGACAAGGCAGAGTCTCTACTTTTGCCACCAGTTCCGAACGACGACAAAAGTCGAAACAGCTCACAGCCCGTTACTTCCACTCTTAGTTTTGTTTCATTATATTCTACCCTTCTCCTTTCCCCAAAAAAACTTTCTTTCACCTTTTTACCAAAGAATTCATACTCACAAATATAACCTGGGTTTTAAATCTCACATATATTTTGTCTTATCTGCAGTTCTCCCACGTCTCTCTACTTCCACATTCCAACCCCATTCCTTTCATTTATACTTCAATAATATCCCAATACACCTGATGCTGCTCAATAAGATGACAACCAGAAACATCCCACAAAGGGGTGTATGTCCAAAATTATTACACCCTTATATTCTCCATGTATCTATATCTTTACAACATGAGTAGTGCTCGAATATTGAATAAAAAGCCAATGACATAATAAAAGGGACACTCCTAAACAAGCCATAAAATTAATATTTAGGTAGAGAAGTAAAATGAAATCTTTCCAGAAATATGTCGAATACCTAGACACTTGGGTTTCGCCTATGTCTTTTATTAGTCCTCGCTAAGACAAATCGTGAATGCCGGTGGATGTATTCCCGTAAGCTCTCTGGTCAACTTACGTAAAGTAAGTTGACCAGAGAGCTTACGGGTACATATATTTGTACTTAGCTTGTACATATATTTGTACTTAGCTTGTACATATATTTGTACCAGCTGAGAAAAAAAATCACTCAGCAGATAATATTGGATTGGGTCTATGATGAAGAGAAGATGAATCCAACAAACCATCCAGGGTTGGGCTTTGGAAAGGGAGTGAGGGAGGGAAAGAACGAAAAAATATTGCTTTTGATTCTGTTTTGATTACCGCAAACACACAATTGAACGCGATAATCACTGGAAGAATTAGTCGTTCACAATGAGGTAAAATGGCAGGTATTATACATTCACGTTTTATACACTCAAATCTGTCACAATCGTGAATGATTTACCTTCCGTTAATGTATTTAGGAGAAGACGGTAAAATATCTAGAAAGCTGCATAGTTACAATTAATTTAAAAAAACAACTCTCGTACGCTGCATAGATCACCGCTCCTGGAATACATTTTATCCG
>NW_028328051.1:0-10000 GCF_054136105.1 Typopeltis vanoorti
GTTATCATTCCATTGTATAAGACTCTGATCAGACCATACTTAGACTATTGTTCATAGATCTGGTCCCCAGGATTTGAAGGAGATAAATTAACTGTGGAATGGGTACAAAGGCAGATAACAAAGTTGGTGTCAGGACTGTACAATGTTAGTTATGAGGATCGGCTAAGGGAGTGTGGACTGCAGAGTTTGGTGGATAGAAGAAGGAGAGGTGATATGATTGAGACTTTTAAACTGTTGAGAGATTGTTACAGGATTGACACTGGGGAGTTCTTTCCCTTGGTTGAACAGCAGGAAGGAGTCATGAGAAGAGGCCATCCCTGGAAGTTACGAAAGGAAACTGTGAGCCAGAGGGCGAGGAGTGGTTTCTTTGCATGGAGGGTGGTTGAACCAAGGAATGCATTGCCTGATAGAGTGGTGAGCATTAAAGGAGTGGTATGATAGACTTTGGGTTTCCTAGGAGGGACCTCCCTCAATGAGTCTTGATAGATTTGTGTTTCTTAGAAAGGACCTCCCACGATGAGTCTTTTGACTCCATGGAGGCCAGAATAATAATAATAATAATAATAATATCTTTACTTGTAAATGGATTCTTCAACATTTAAGTAATCCTCTGAGGTATTTTGCCAACTCTTGCAACATTTTCTCCAAATTTGAAATCTCTATCCACCACTTTTACCCTGAGATATCTGGACTCATCAATTTCCTATAATCTAGTATCATCAATTATGATACGAAGTATGTAACCAAAGTGCATTAACTTATATTTTACAATATCAAATTGACAACCATTGTCTTTTTCCCACGCTGCCAATTTATTTACTTCATCCTTCAAGATATTTATATCACCTTTATCAACTATAGCCCTCTCCAGTTTTGCATTGTCATCATCAGCAAACAGCTGAATATCCCCCTGCTCAAATCTTCTGTTATATCATTAATATCCAAATTAAAGAGTAGTGGCCTTAGTACATAGCCTTGGGACACTTCACATGGTTTTTTGGATAACCCTCATTTGCTTTGATTCCACTCCACCATATACCACTCTCTGATTCATGCCACCAACTTCATATCCATTCCCATTTCCTCCAACTCATGTAATACTTTTCCATGTGGTATTCTGTGTAATGCCTTTGCAAAGTCCAGCAGTATCATAGTGTAGCGATTTCCTTTATCCAATTCCACTGTCACCTTATTATAAAATGTGAATAAATTATTGAGGCAGGACCTCTTTTTTACAAAACCATGCTGCCTTCTATGGAGTATCATATTCCTATCCACCCATTCCTGAATTTTACTCTCAACTTTTCCAATACTTTAACTACTACTCCAAAGGTCTGTATTCCCTCAATCTGTCCTAATACAGTCTTAGTTATTCATCTCTGCACTCCTTCAAGTATTTCCCTATTACCAATATAGCCAGTTGACTAGATCTGTGCACAGAAATCGAAATAAGATCGAATTAGCACCTTACAGAGTGGAACTATCCTTATCTATATATGTCAGTGTTCTTTGCATTTTAGCAGCAAATGACACTTTTTTTTGCAATGTGTCCCTTGAACTTCAGTTTCCTGTCCACCAAGATGAGCACATACCTTGCTTCCTCCAGTGTGGCAAATCTCATTCCATCTTCACTGGCCAAAGTGCATGACTTTACACTTAACATCATTGAAATAATATCCCATTCTTCAGCCCAAAGCAACAACCTATTCCAGTCTTCATGTAACAACAACATATCAGAACTTCTGACATTGCTCTTCCTATACATAAAAATATAACGGAAAAACTCACGTAGAAAAATTATTTAATGGTATTTTTTTAGGAAAGTTATTGACCTTTTTAGTTATCTTACACCAGCTACTTAGGTGGCGCTTTTTGGAATTGTCAGTTAATGTTTAATTTTTGTGCCTAATTGTACTGAAGATGCCTGTGACACACGGGCGAAAATTATACCATTAAATAATTTTTCTACGTGAGTTTTTCCGTTATATTTTTATGTATAGTTATGTCTACTCACGGTTTACCTCTTTTAAAACTTATTGCTCTTCCTAATTTGCATCATCCACAAATAACTGAATATTTCCTTTCACACAGGAACTATATCATTATTATTATTATTATTATTATTATTATTATTATTATCTGAGACCTCCAAGGAGTCAAGAACTCATCGAGGGAGGCTGTAAATTAACCCAGCTATCATACCTTCCCATAAATTCATTTACACTAGATGCACTCACTACCCCAAAGGGCAAATTATTCCACTCACTCACTGCTCTCTGAGAGAAAAACCTAGCTCTTACCCCTTTCTTGACTGAGAACAACCTTAACTTCTATGGATGCCCCCGTGTTCTCTCTCCACCTTCCATATAATGAAAAATTTCATCATTTGAAATGCTATAACACCCATTCAAAAGTTTATAGACCTCTATCATATCACCCCTCTTTCTAATGTTAACCAGAGTCTGTAATCCACATACTCACAATCTGTCCTCATAATCTAAATTCCATAATCCAGATATAATCTTTGTAACTCTTCTTTGCACCCTTACCACAGCTTCTTTATCCCCTTGGAACCCAGGAGTCCAAATCTGCACAGTAATCCAAGTGTGGTCTTATCAAAGCCTTATAAAGAGGCAAAAGTACTTCCTTATCCTTACATGTCAAGGTTTGCTTCAACATAGCAATTATCCTATGAGTTGTATTTGCAACTTTTGCTATGTGACCTTTGAACTTTAAATTCTTATCCACCAATACACCAAGATCCCTTGCCACTTCAGTTTCTTGTAGCATAACCCCGCTAATATAATATGCTGCTGGAATTCTAATCACGCCAAAGTGCATATCTTTACACTTACTAACGTTAAACTGACAGCCATTTTCGTTTGCCCAAATTTCCAGTCTATTCAAATCATTTTGTAATTGCTGAATATCAGTAGCATCCCTGATTGCCCTGCCTATCTTCGCATCATCAGCAAACAATTGGAAATCTGATGATAGACCCTGCTTGATGTCATTAATGTATAGATTGAACAATAATGGCCCAAGGACTGAACCCTGAGGTACATCACTGGTTACCTTAAATCTGGCAGATTCACACCCACTGTATACCACTTTTTGATATCTGTCTGTCAACCATCCCCTGATCCAAGTCAATAGATTATGTTCCAATCCCATATTCTCCAGTTTACGCAACAGTCTATCGTGTGGTATCCTATCAAATGCCTTAGAAAAATCCAACATTATCATAGTGTATCCATTCCCTTTATCCAACTTGGCAGTAACATTGTTATAAAATATGAACAAATTGCTAAAACATGACCTTCCTTTAGTAAACCCATGCTGTTCCCTGCAGAGTATAGAATGGTTGTCTATTCATTTCTGTATGCAAGTTCTTACTAACTTCTCTAAAATCTTCACTACCACACCAGAAATACTAAAGGTCAGTAGTTAGACACATCAGTTTTTGCACCACCCTTGTGCAATGGAACTATATTACATTCCTTCCATTCCTGTGGTATCATTCCTGAGCTGAGACTCAAGTTATACAAATGTGTGAAATGCCTAGGCAATTCAGCTGAACATTCCTTTAACAAACGGGCAGATATTCCATCTGTCCCTATTGACAAATTCTTATCCAGGTTATGCAAGAAATCTTCAACCTCATTTTCATGAACCTCTAACTCATATCCAACGTAGCAATAGCACTGTGCACCATACTACATACACCTGGTTGATATATCTTAGCAAAGTGAGCATTCATTAATTGAGCAATCTCCTTAGCTTCCAACACTCGTGTACCATCTGCATTCAATAAAGTTATTCTTCAACATTCATTCTTTCTTTTGCTTGTGGCATAACAATAAAATTCTTTTGGATTGCCTTTAGCTTGCATGGTCAATTTCTTCTGTTTTAGCTTTTCTAACAATACTCGTTACTTTTCTGGCCTGAGCTTTATATATTTCATAACTCCTCTCACTCTTATTCTCACGATACTCTTTCCACATCATCTTCTTCTTGTGAATTTCTAGCTTAATAAGGCTGCACATACATTTCACACCCAACCTATTTACTCTTTGAACACTAGGGATACATTCAGATACTGCCTCATTCAAGCACTTTTTCAAAGATGCCCATGCATTGCTGACATTTTTTCCATTCAGTAACTGATACCATGGGACCAAAGACAGTATTCTTCTAAGTCGGTCATAATTTCCAGCTTTGTAGTTCAGCATGTAGCCTGTTTTAATCGGAGCTTCAATACAAGTAGATACTTCCCAAGAAAGAACAGCATGATCACTGTCACCAATTGGTGGTAAAATAGCTATATTCTTGATGGAGATCCCTTCTGATGCTATGAGCAAATCCAACACTCTTTGACCTCGAGTTCCTTCTTTCACTTATATATTATTATATATCATTGATATATAAGTTAAACAGCAGTGATCCCAGAGCCCTATGGCACCTTTTTTTGGGGACGCTGCACCTTCATACATTCACTATCTCCAATTAGTCTTCTAACTAAGCTACCAAATGACTATCCAATCCCATCTTGCTTAATTTTAACATAGTTTATCATGTGGTACACAATCAAATGCTTTAGTGAAATTCAAATAAATTACTCTATAAGCACATATTCCTTGTCTAATACACTAGTCACCCTATTATGAAATATAACCAAGTTACTAAAGTATGACCTCCCCTTAGCAACTCATGCTGCTCTTTCTTGAAAGATTTCCATTCTCATCAATCCTGTTTTGTATTCTGCCACCTACTAGCCTCTCTAAGTTCTTCACCAATACACTTGATATACACACTACTGATTTAGATTCTTCCTTATGTCGTGGCACTATCTTTCCTTCTTTTCACTCTTCTGGGACTATTCCTGTTGCCAGACTTATGTTGAACAACCAAGTCAAGAGTACTGCCAGCTCTTTTGCACAATCCCTTACTATATGTGGTGATATCCCATCCAATACAACAGCCTTATTAACATCAAGGTTACTTACTATTCTAAACAATTCCCATTCTTGAACTGTCAGTTTTCTATCCCCCTTTCTATTGCTATTCAACTAAGCTCCCTCCCCTAAATGAAATACCTCAATGGAATACTCATTAAACATTTCCACCATATCCTTCAGCAGATGTGACTCTTGTTCTATACAGCAACTAAAGTCAGCCTTCCATATTCACCCTTTCTTCCACTAGCAACATAACTATAGAATTCTGTAGGGTTTTGCTTTACTGTTTCAACAAATTTCTTTTCATGTGCCAATTTCTATTTCCTTACTACAATTTTCACCTTCTTAGACTACATTTTATACTCCTGATGCTGCTGATGGGTACCCTGTTCTTTATATCTCCTCCCTAATATCCTCTTTCTTAGAGGTTCCTGCATAATTCCATGATTCATCCATTTCACTCCTACTTCATTTATCCTCCTAACCTTAGGAATGCAATCTAACATTGCCCTAAGTAATTTATTCCAGACCAAATCCCAGACACTACTGAGTTCTCTCCCTTTCCATTGATCAAGTCACTCCACGTCACTTATCTGTTTCCTTAATTTATCATAATACCCTGCTTTGTAACACCACATATATCTCATGTTCCATGATGCTTGTACTAGGCTAGCCACTCCCAACGTTAAAGCCACATGATCACTCTACCCCACTGGTAGCATGGTGATGATGAGGTTATTAAATCTAATGTCTCACATGTTGCTTCAACTACATGCTGCATAAGATAATTGTTCCTGAGTAGCTCAAGAAAATCGGTCTTCTTACTCACACACATGACATTTCCTGCTTTCTGTCAATACTTCCATAGTTAATGTCAACCATTATTATTATTATTACCTTCCTGTCATTTACCTCATCTGTCTGAACATTTATTCAAAATGATCTCCTTCTGCATTCCTTGGCCTGTAGCATCATCCCACTAAATATCTAAAATTTGTACTAACTGCAGCCTTACATCAGATGCCTCTAAGTGCCATATCCTTATTGCTTTCTTCAAGTTTCACATTGAGATGGCATAATAATCCTGAAATCATCAGTAATACCCCACCTCTTCTTTTATCTTTTCTGTCTTTTCAAAAAATGCTATAACCATTACATTCTATTTCCATAAGTAAGTCATCCTCTGTTAACCACACCTCACTGACACCAGTGATTCATGGGCTGACTAACTAAATCAAGGCCAAAAATCCTGTACCCTTATTCCTAATTATTATTATTATTATTATCATTACTACTATTAATATTATTATTGAGAGACCTCCAGAGAATCAGGGACTCATCGAGGGAGGTCACATACTACATGCACCAGCTATCATACTTATTCTTGAATTCATTCACACTGCTTACACATGCCACATCCAATGACAATCCATTCCAATCACACCCTACCCTATGAGAGAAAAATCTAGCCCCCCCCCCTTCTTAGCAGAATTCATTCTCAGCTTCCAAGGATGTCCTCTTGTCCTTTCCCCACCCTCCATAAATTGAAAAATTCCATCAGCTGAAATCAGTTTGTGCCAATCATATTATCACTCTTTCTCCTGTTTGCTAGTGTCTGGAGTCTACAAATTCTCAATCTATCTTCATAATCAGTATTCCACAATCCTGATATCATTTTTAACACTCTCTCCTTTGCACTCTCTCGCCCATTGTATCAGAATCGAAACAGAAACCAGGGGACCAGACCTGCATACAATAGTCCAAATGAGGTCTTATCAAGGCCTTGTAAAGAGACAAAATGACATTCATATCTTTACATGTTAAAGTTTGTTTCAGCATTGCAATTATCTTTTGAGTTGTATTTGCAGTCTTTGCTATATGGCCCCAGAACTTCAACTTGCTGTCTACTAACACTTCATGATCCCTAGCCTGAACAGTATCTTCTAGCATAATCCCACCAATATAATACAGCACTGGATATCTGATCATGCCAAAGTGCATGACTTTACATTTACTGACATCCATTTTCCCATGCCCAGAATTCCAGCATATTCAAATTATTCTGCAAGTACTGGATATCAGCAGCATTCCTGATTACCCTACCTACCTTTTCATCATCAGCAAATAGCTGTATGTCGCCTGTCAAATCCTTCGCAATATCATTATTGTACAGATTGAAAAACAGTGAAGGACTGATCCTTGCAGTACACCACTAGTTATCTTAAATCTTGCAGACTCGAATCTCCCGTATACCACTTTTTGATACCTGTCAGTCAGCCATTGTCTTAACCATGCTAATATTTTATAATCCAAATCCATATTCTCCAATTTATGCAATAGTCTTCCATGCTGTATTCTGTCAAAAGCCTTAGCAAAATCCAAAGGTATCATGGTATATACATTGCTTTTGTCTAGTTCAATGGTAACATTATTATAGAATATGAGAAAGTTGCTAAAACATGATCTTTCCTTAGTAAACCCATGCTGTTCATTGCAGAGTAGAGATTCACCATCAACTCATTTCTGAATGCGAGCCCTAACCAATCTTTCCAAAATCTTCACCACCACTCCTGAGATACTAATTGGTCAATAGTTGGATACATCGGTCTTTGCACCACCCTTGTGCAATTGAATTACCATACATTCTTTCCATTCCTGTAGAATCTTCCCTGATCTGAGACTCAACAGCCTGGTCAAAGGAATAACCAGTTCAGATGAACACTCTTTTAGCAACTATGCTGATATCCTGTCAATTCCTACTGCTGAATTCTTATTCAGTTTGTGTAACAGCTCTAATACCTCCTCTTCATACATCTGAATTTTTTCAGAAGAGGTAGCAGTGAACTCAATGTTGCATATACAACATAATACTTCTTATGTTGGTGTATAAGTACAGTAGCTTCCCCCCTAGTTTTTCTTTCCTTCCCATAATTCCTTATCCCATCATTCCAGTAATTTGATTCTGTTCATCCCATTGAGGCTATCTCTGAATCCATATCTTGTCTTGCTTTGTCCCTTATCTCACAATTTTGGTATCTTACACTCACAGTTCCACCATCTATTTTTTTCCCCTACTGGTTATATTCTCCCCTTCTCTCATCAACAATCTATTCAGCTTCACACTTCTGCTCTAACTTAAATACAGACCATATATAGCAAACAGTTCTCTCTTACCTTCATTTTTATCCCACATATCAACAAACTCAAGGTCTCTCTTCCTGCATATTCTAGCTATCATGTTATTCATGATCATTGCTCTTCTCTTCAGTTCTATAATTAAATATCTTGGTAACACACTCACAATACTCCCTTTCACTTCACTGTCTCTAGCAACACTTGCAAATGGCATGCTACCTCATTCACATTTTCTTGCAAGTCATTTGTTCTGACCAGCACAGTCAACTCTTCTGTATTTCCTCTCCTCTCCACAGTCTCAGTCACCCTTCCTATTGTTGCTCCTGTCAGACATAATTTTCATACCTGCTCCATTTTCACATCTTTCACTATAGAGTCCCACATAGCTCACTACACTGCTTTCCACCATTCCACTGCAATCATCCATCTCTGACTCATCTGCCACCTCTACCAACTATCAGTCTCTCCTCTAAATGTCCCATCTCACCCTACATATGCCTTAATTCATTTCTCAACCTTACCAGTCCTTTTCTACTATCTTCACTTGTGGTCATATCTTTCGTGCTATATTCTTTATCATTCCTCATTTGTTTTTCTACCATTCCACCATCTTTCACATCTTCCTCTGTCTTACTACACCCTGCCATGTCATTATGTCATTCTGCATTACATTACTACTGCCAACTTTTTGATACATTTGTATCATTTACATCATTCTTGCTACCATCAATTGTTTCATTTAGCAGATCACTTGTTTGGTTTTTCAAAACTTTCTTACTACTCATTCACTGATCTTTTACAGTATCTCTCTCTCTCTCTTTGATATCAGACAAGCACTCCTTCTTATTGCATTCTCACTACTATCACTTTCAATCACTGATATGTTACTGGCCATCAAATCTGCATTCAAATTACACTTCGCGCACACACACCCTCCTTCCATCCACCTTAAAAATCCATAATTTATTGACATAATCCAATGAATACATATAGCACACCTCACTCACAAAATGACTAAAATAAATTTAACTCATGAAAAAGACAAAGCCACTGCCATGTTGCTTTCAGTGCCAATTACTATACCTCACTCTAAGTTTAATAATTTTATAAACAAATTCAAACAAACAGGTCCACATACTACAAACACTGTTTAGTGCATAACTGCTACTGCAACTCTTACACATCAACACACAAATATCCACAATTAATTAGTCAAAAAAATTTATCTGAACCCGAAGTCTTCTTTTCAGAAATCTGCTGGTGGACAGCCAACTTATATTTCCACTATATTTCAACTATATTCTCTGCAGCAGTTATCATTCTACCATTTTCACCAGACTTCTATAATCATTCTTGTTTTCTACTGACCACATATCGAAAGAACTCTGTCGAATTTCTTTTTTTCTGGTCTCTATGAACAACTTAGTGCTGTTCATATTGCACTTTTGCTCCTATTACCAAGCACAAGTCGCCTTCCTTACCTCCTCTTTGCATGCCACGTTCAAATGATTACCTCCATAATGATCACTTCAATGACTACCTCCATAATGCCTTCTTCTATGTTGCAGGCCTCCTCATTCACCATTGCATGCCTACCTTATTTAACCTCATGTGGCTGGACACCACCTAGGTGATCACTCTCATCAACTAGATGAAGATTTGATACCTTATTTATAATAAATGAGATGATATTTCCAATCACAAGTCACCTTCCTTGCCTCCTCTTTGCATGTCACGTTCAAATGATTACCTACATAATAGCGTCTTCTATGTTGCATGCCTCCTCATTCACCCATTCCATGCCTACCTTATTTAACCTCATGTGGCTGTATACCCCACCTAGGTGATCACTTCGTGATCACTCTCACCAACTAGATGAAGGTTTGATACCTTATTTATAATAAATG
>NW_028328051.1:17500-22192 GCF_054136105.1 Typopeltis vanoorti
AAAACATATATTTCCCACACTATTCAGAACTGCCATTCCCTAACTAAATACTGGTTCTCCAAAAGATGTGCCAAGCTGTACAAATGAAAAATCAGGCGTACCACAACTGGCTCAAATCAAGAATCCCATCCTCTTTCAATGCCTATACTGAAGCCCGAAACAGATGCAAGAAAATTACCAATGCTTCTAAAATAGAATTTGAATGGCCAAAAAGCAGGAAGCTTGCAGCCTGTCCAAATGGTAGCCATGCCTTTTGGCCTCTTGCCAAGGCAATTGGGCGTAACTTTTGCCGTACACTATTCCCACCTCTATCATACCCAGATGGCTCAATTGCAACATCACCCATAGAAAAAGCTAACCTCCTGGCTTCATACTTTGCCTTCAATGCACACATAACTGACAGTGGCAAATGCCCTCCAGTCATTCCAACTGCCCAACATACAATGCCCCCTGTATCCTTTTGCCAAAAAGATATCATAAACCTGTCATCTAAATTTGACACAAAAAAGGCCCCTGGCCCTAACAGCATTCCTCCAATTGTCCTGAAGGTCTGTGCACCAGAACTTACTCCTATCCTATGCCATCTGTACACACTCTCTTACTTCATTGATATATATCCCAAAGCCTGGAAACTGGCCTATATTCAACCCATTCCTAAAAAGGGTGACAAATCACTGCCGTCTAACTACCACCCTATCTCACTCACTTCAGTCCTATCTAAATTGATGGAGAAAACCATCAACTCTCAACTCCTAATCTACCTCGAAGATGCCCGGCTATTAAGCAAGCACCAATACGGATTCCGTCGAAACCGATCAACACGAGATCTACTCTCATACATCGCCCATCGCTGGACAAATGCCATGGAGAAATTCGGCGAATCCCAAGTAGTTGCACTCGATATCTCTAAAGCCTTTGACCGAGTCTGGCACAAAGGCTTACTAAGCAAACTCCCATCATTTATACTGTCTCAGGACTTCTGCAAATGGATTGCCAGCTTCCTGTCTGGACCACACTAATTGTGATGATAGACGGCTCCCTATTCTCTCACCATCCAACAAGGTTCAGTTCTCTCACTGACCCTCTTCTTTCTATTTTCTTCAGTTGACCTCTAACCCAATACCCAGTTGCACATTACATTCCTCCCTTTCATTTGACAAACCCTACTTTACACAGCCCTCTAACCCACAGAACATCAACCACCACTGCCCTTAATTCCGACCTCCAAGCCATCCTCCAATAAGGCTCAGATAACCTCGTCAACCTCAACGCTAGTAAAATCCAGTTCTTTCTTATTTCTCACAAAAAAGAACCATTTTCCTCCAGCATTGTTTTTTATAACATTCAAATTCCCAGACAAGATGAGATTTCTCTTCTCGGAATTACCCTGACATCAAGCCTCTCCTGGCATAAACACATCACGACCATTGCATCCTCAGCTTCCAAAAAAACTAGGTTTTCTCTTTCGCTTAAGATGCTACTTCACCTCTAAACAGCTATTAACATTATACAAATGCCCACCTAGAGGAGAGCAATTAGACTGATAAATGACCAATCTCTTACCAACATGCTCCCTTCACTTTCACATAGATGCTTGGTCTCTGCAATTTGTATATTCTATAAATATTTCCATGGGAAATGTTCAACTGAAACAGCATCAATAATTCCCCCACTCTGTACTAAGCCCATTGGAACATGTACAGCTGCAGCCCAACATCCTTTCACAGTACACCTTGAAACCCACAGAACAAGTTTCTTTTCCTCCTCCATCTCTGCTACTGTAGTACTGTGGAACAGTCTTCTCCCTGACATATTTCCCAAGGAATACAACATGCAAGCTTTTAAATCAAATGTAAACAAGTTTCTCCTTTCCCAACCCATCACCCACATATGGTATTAACATACTATAGGTTGACCAGCCAACCTCATGGGCCCAACATAAAAAAAAAAAAAAAAAAAGTGAAAGACAATGAAGGAGACGATACTTGAGGCCTTCTTTGAAAAAAAAGATGCACCGAAGCTTCCTAATATATCTCCTACTATATCGACGGCTACCTATTCACCCGGTGATATAGAAACGAGCTAATTTTTTTCAAATAATCTTTTTTAATTTAAAAATTTCCTTATGTTATTTTTTAAATATGTAAATCTTTGGCCAGTAAAGTGTTTTCTTATCATTTAATATTCATTTTATATTTTATGCATTCCTTCTTACGAACATAACTCTCACTTATAATATTATTTCTAAGGCAAATAAACTCCTGCATTACAAATTCCTGATTTACAAACGATCACCAGAAACCAATTAATTTGTAAAGGCAAGAACTACCTGTATATGCATTCTCAGGTAATCCATATTGATGTCTCCTGAACTTTATCTAAAGTAATCCTTTTCCATAACTTCTACTTGTTTCTTCTGGCTTTAGTGAGGGTTCAACACTCACATCTATAGGTCATTATATTCTCTAAAATCACCCAATAAAATATCTTAGTTTTCCTTGAGACTTTATTTACCATTCATGGTTCTAAGAGTTGCATACACACTGATCCTGTTCAAAACAGTATATCATGGAGTCCAGAGACTTGAGGCAATCCACTGATATGGTTCCCATTATAACTACCAACCAACACTGTACCAAAATGCAGTGCAGGGGAATTCCTTGTTGTGCTTTACCACATGATTATACATGGTCTGAAGATATCACAACATATATGTTGGATAAGTCTGGCCTGTTCATCAGGGAATAAGGAGAATGAATTTCTTGAGTTCTTAAGGGACAATAATCTTAGGCAGTACATAACAGAGGACACATGAGGGTTAAGAGTCTTAGATCTGGTTATATCATCAGAGGATGTGATTGTGAAAGGAGTGTCTAATCTTCCCCCCCAGTTGGAGACAGTGACCATGAAGTGATCACCAGGGTGGCAGCTCAGTAACATGAGAACTTCTATGAAAAAGGGATATATGTGGAACTACAAGGCTGGTGATTATGAAAAGCTTAGGTGATAACAGGCTTCTATATCATGGAAAGAGGAGTTGAGTGAGAAGGATTGATCAAGAGCTATTTAACAGCAGCAATGTGTGCATGTATTCCAAAGGTGAAAAGGCTAAACAAAGTAGGAGTAAAATGGATGAATGCAGGGATTAAGCATGAAATCTGGTGGAAGAAGAAGGCACTGTGGAGGAAACACAAGATGAATGTTGGTAATGATCAGTTGCATGAAGAGTACAAAGAGAAGACCAGGAAGGTAACTCAGTTGGTAAAGGCAGCAAAAGTGCATTATAAAAAGAAATTAGCTAATGAAGCTAAGAAAAATTCTAGTGAGAAAAATCCTAGTTGATGACACTGGCAGATTGGTAACCAATGCAGAGGATATAGTTGAATTATTCAATGATCAGTTTATTAGTATATTTCATCCTTGTGAAAGCAACATCAACATATAAAAAAAAAAAAAAAAAAAAAAAAAAAAAAAAAAAAAAAAAACATCAAGAGAAGCTGGAGTGTAGGGAATGGTAGCCTCATATACTTCTTGCTCATTCACTCTCAGTGAATGAGCAGGAAGTACATAGCACAACTATTTAAGTAAGTATACAAGGAAGTATACGAGACACAACTATTTAACATGAGTCTTGCAATAGGGCCTGTCCCAAAGGAATGGAAGGCGTGGAAAACTGTTGCTTATTCTCCTCCTCCCCACTTCACGGGGGGGGGGAATAAGCCTAACTATACTTCTGGGCAATAATATTTGACAGTATGTTGGTGCATTGTCTTGAGGTAATGTCCTATGGAATTAATGGCATATAGTTAATATGATCAATGATCAGTTTATCAGTGTATTTCACGTGTCTTGAGGGAATACCCAATGGAATTAATAGCATCTTTGGCACAACTATTTAACATGAGTTTTGCAACAGGGCATGTCCCAAAGGAATGACACATGGCAAAAATTGTTTCACTTCACAAAGGGGGAGAGTATAAGATTGAGGCTACAAATTATAAGACAATCTGTGTGTCTGAGATTGTTGTTAAGGTATTAGAGAAGTTAGGGTGGACAAGGATTCAGAAATTAATTGATAATAGCAGTATTCTTTATGATGAGCAGCATGGATTTGTTAGGGAGAAGTAATGTTTCAGCATATTACAAAATGGTGACAAATTTACTCAATAAAGGAGATTCATATACAGTGAAACTTAAATTTTTCAAGGGCCTTTGATAGCCTGCCACATGACAAGATAGTAGCTAACAGATGGGATTACATCAGTGAAACAAGCTGTAGATCCAGAAATGAGCTACTGTCTTTGTATAGAAATGCTAGAAGTATAAGAAACAAGACAGATGAAATGGTTGCACTAATTGCGTCTGTTCACCCAAAGATTGTCAGAATAAGTGAGACTTGGTTGGAAGAGGATGACATCATCATCATCAAATTCCTGCTATGTATCCTCAAGGGGGTGTACAGGATATGATAATACTACATGAAAAATTTATATCATTACTAACTTCCTATCTACAATTTTCCTCGAAATCCATCTGTTACTTGTCAAGACTCCATCATTATCAGATCTTATATTTCTATCATCTAAGGCACTTTGTACCGTATCAATCCATCTATATATTGGACTTTGTCTGAGTCATTTTCCTGCCAACCTGGCTGAGAACACTGTTTTGCTAATCTTTCCTCGCCAATTC
>NW_028328052.1:0-7450 GCF_054136105.1 Typopeltis vanoorti
CACTTCGATTGAAAAAGGCCTAAGTTTGATTCTTGTCATGCCAAGAGGAATCTTTATATGGAAATTTTTCAATTGAAGGTGAGTTAACTGATCTGATACAGAGGCAGCATTTTCCCTCTGGAAACTTGGGTTTTTCATTCCGCATACAGACAAATCAGCCTTTATAACACATGCGGCTTACAGACAGAAAATACTAGTGATGGTGGGCAATAGATGGTAGTGGTGGTTCGGTGTAGTTGGTGGATTAAGCGGTGGAGACTGAGAGTTGTTTAGTGGGTGCCCTCCCTCGATGAATATTTGGACTACTTGGAGGTGTCACAAAATAATAATAATAATATAGACTCGCTAAGTTCTTTACAGGCTATTTCTCCCCTGTATAATCTGCATTCAGTGCTGTGTGAAGTGTTACACCTATTGTACAAAATGAAGACCCTTAATTTTGATGTTCGTTCATGCTATATACCCAGCCACATTGGAATTAAGTAAAATGAGACTGCAGATGCTGCTGTTAGATCAGTCATGTTTTTCCCAGGGCCGGCAGAAGTGGGCATGCAGGCACTGCTACAAAGGGGATGCCACTGCCGGGGCAAGGTTCATAAGTTCATTTTTAAGAAACAAAATTTTTATCATAAAAACAAAAAATTCTTAGAATGATCAATATTAAAATAAATGAGGCCAGATAGATACACTGAATAAAAATTTAAAAAAAAATTGTATATTGCCGCCTCTTTCATCAGCCGACTGTTTACAATTTTGCAGCAAGAGCATGCTAAATGCTTGCCTGCAGAATTATTGTCTACTGCAGTCTATCTAAAGTGAGATGGTGAACGGTTTTTATGCGCAGAAACGAATTTTCGTACAAAACATTTGTTGCTAGTTAACCAGTCATATGATATGCATCTCAGTAGGCTACTGACAGTAGTAATGTGGACTATTATTTCTCTGTGTTGTGTTGTGTAATAATTTCTTGTGGGTATAAAATAGAAATGGAATCAAAAATTAAAAAAAGTTATCCGGCGCACAAAATCGTAAGCGTCATGCTGCGAAAGAAGCAGATGTTAAGCAACAAACTGGGGCTCTTAATAAATTTGTTAAAATATTAAAATATTCTGATGCAGATTGTAACCAACTCAATACATCAGAAATCAAAGTTGAAGAACTGTGCACATCATCCAGCTTGCATGAAAGTACTATTGCAACTATTGAAGGAGACAACAAGGCGCATGATTTAAGTGAAAAACAGCTAGAAGATTTAATTGTAGTTGACCACGAAACTAACACATTGTTAGTCTCTGTAAATTAGAAGATCCAGGTGAATGGGGAAATATTGATGAAAAATTATGAGTTGTTTTAATTGAAATGGGGCCTGTTCAAAAGAAAAATATAATATATCCCAGAGATACAAATGGTCGTAAATTTGGCGACACGTATTATAATAGAAAAATGGAAAACGGTGACCTCGTGCCAAGAACATGGCTCATTTATTCTGAAATTTTAAATTCTGTTTTTTGCTTTCGTTGCAAACTTTTCGCACCTACTGAATCAAGTAGTGTTGTAGAAGGTTATAATGATTGGAGAAATGAAAGTACAACTTTGCATAGATATGAGACTAGTTTAACTCACATGAAAAATTTCTTAAAATGGAAGGAACTTGATAAAAATTTAAAAAACAAAACTACTATTGCCAGACTCAAAGCATGTATGAAATGGAAAAGAAATATTGGACGAGTGTTTTAGAATGCTTGATTGATATTATAAAATTCTTTAGTAGCCAAAATTTAGCTTTTCGCTGATCATCTGATAAATTATATGAAAGGAATAACGGCAATTTTTAAAATTAGTCAAACTGTTTGAAAAGTTTGATCCTGTTATGGAAAATCATGTTGAAAGGACCCTCAATGAAACAATAGAGTACACTATTTGAGTAAAGACAGTCAAAATGAAATATTGGAAACTTTAAGTAGCGCAATCAGGAATACAATTTTATTATCAATTCGAAAATCTAAATATTATTCCATAATTTTAGACTGCACACTTGATGCAAATAAAACAGAACAAATGACAATTATTATTCGCTTAGTTTCCTGTGACAATGGAATTGTCAAGATCAGGTTTTGCAGATATATATCAGATTCCACAGGATGGTTTATATGCAACAATAATGGAACAACTGGAAAAATGGAACATTCCCATTGAAGACATGCAAAGTCAAGAGTATGACAATGGCAAATATGAAAGGGAAAAAAAATATGGGCTCCAAAATTTGCTTTTGAACAAAAATTCTGGAGCTTTTTACGTGCCATGTGCTGCTCATACTCTAAATTTAATCATTAACGATGCAGCCAAAGTGAATGCAGATACAATTAGTTTCTTTGCAATTATTCCAAAAATATACAATTTCTTTTCATTCTCTTACAAACGTTGGGCAATCCTTTTAAAAAAATTTGTAAAAAAAATTAATATTGAAACAGCCATCAGATACGCAATGGGAAAGTAAAATTAATGCAATCCGCCCTCTACGATATCAGTTACGAGAAATTTATGATGCACTTTTTGAAATTTTAAATAATGAAAATTTTAATAAAGAAACTCAGCATGAAGCACAAACATTATGTGCTAAAATAAAGGACTACAAATTTATTTGCTCTCTTATAACTGGGCATGATTTACTTAACAGAATAAATCTTGTGAGTAAAATGCTTCAAGACAAAAATATGAACATTACACTTGCTTTAGAATCTATCAAAAACTTAAAATATTCTTACAAGAGTATCGATCAGATACAAATTTTAAAGAAGTTCTAAAAAGGGCAAAAGAACTGAGTGAAAAGGTGGATGGAGAACAAGAATTTAAAACTGGTAAGGAAGTCCGATGACGAAAGACGACACGACAATTTGACTACGAGCATCATGACGAAACCACAATCACCAGAAGATAAATTTAGAGTGAATGTGTTTTATACACTTCTAGTCGTTGCAATGTGTTCATTAATAGAACGTTTTGAACAACTAAAAACATATGATAATTTCAATTTCTTGTATAGATTACTAAAAATTAATAACGAAGATTTACGAAAAAAGTGAAGATTTAGAGAATCTCTTGAAGGATGGTGACAATAAAGACGTAAATGCAATAGAACTATATGATGAGTTATGTACTTTCCGGGATAATTTTCGGAAGGATAATTTAAATATTCAAAACCCTTTCGATATTCTTAATTTTATTGTGTCCAATAATTTATCTTTCCCTAACTTTTCAATTGCTTTAAGAATACTATTAACCTTACCTGTTAGTGTAGCGAGCAGTTGATTAAAACCTATTTAAGAACAAGTATGCCACAAAAAAGGCTTGTTAGTTTGGCGTTAATAGCTATTGAAAATGATATATGTGCGGAATTAGACGTTAAGATTATTATTTCTAATTTTGTGAATATGAAATCAAAATCCTAAAATTTTAATAAAAAAATTTCAAGTATGTTTATATAATTTAATTTATTTTCTGTTATTCTGTAAAGATGTTATTTTTTGAATACTTATATTAAATGTTCTAATTATTTCTGAATTCGTTTCGTATTTTCTCATCTATCTTGAGTTTCTTTTATTTTCCTAAAAGATAGTTTCACTTATAAAAATTATCAAAAATTTTTACAAGTTATTAAGAATTTAGTAACTTGTAAAATGCAAGAATTTTTTAAAATTTAGTTCAAATAAATTTTAACCTTATTGAAACTCAGCATGTTTGCGATTCGGGTCAGTGAGAAGACTATAATCCCTGTATCATTATATTCAACGATTAAAGTGAAGTGGCTTTATCAAAATTGGCTTTAACTTTTGAGAATTTTTTGAATATTCGGGTTATTAACGATTATCCTGCCTAGTCAACAACCCGGTTCGTTACATTTAGCGAACCAACATGTGTCTGTTCTATCAAAATTTATTTAAGAAATTTCAAATGATTTAAATTTTTATTATTGTAAAAGAACCACACATGCCTGGATCGTTACAGGGGCGCTTAGATAGAAATTGCATGCGGGCAGCAAAGACCCTAGCACCGGTTCTGGTTTTTCCCACATACTGTTTAACAGTATGTGGAAAAACAGTGTTAAACAGTATGTTTAGACCACATACAGACTACAGACAGTTTGAGATGAAAGTTAATTGCCCAGTGGCAATCATCATGGCAGGAAGTACTGACAAACAAATTACATGATATCAAGTTTGAAATTAAGCATTGGAAGTCTGGTCAACGTAGAAACAGAAGAGAGGAAATTGTTCTTGCTAGGCTTTGCATTGGTCACAGTCATCTCACACATTCTTATTTACTAAGAGTTGATGAACCACCTATGTGTGCAAAGTAAATTAAAGATACCAAGAAATTATACACTTGGTTTAATCCTTTAATCTTTAATTTATTGTATAAAGTGGAAAAACTTCCAAAAATATGTATGCAAAAATTAAGCATGCATCTTACCATTTGTAATATTCTGGCATGCCAGCACTTCATATGAGAGCAGAATGAAATTTTTACTTATCTAGCCAAGCCACATACATTCAGGGAGGTTTTATCAGACTCAGACAAATCACATGACATTTTTAACTTTTTACAAAAATTAATGTATAGAAACACATTGGATTAGAAATTTTACTTATATATATAAATGGTGCATTGCTTAATTTAATTTGTGTACATACATATATTATTTACTAATTTATCTCTGACTATTATATACTATAAACCAACCAACAAACCAGCCCAAACTGTCTTCAGTATAATGAAACAAATATGGATAAACAAAGAAATAAATTTCAAGACAAAAATAAGACTCTGCAAAACAAATGTAAAGACCATTCTACTATATGGATCTGAAATCTGGAGACTAATCAAAAGTAAATTAAATAAACTGCAGATCTACATAAATAGATATCTGAGAACGATAATGGGAGTATACCGGCCAGATAGAATTTCAAACAAGACACTATGGGACAAAACAAATCAATCCAACATCAAAACAGAAATAATAATAATAATAATAATAATGGAAGTGGATAGGCAACACAATCAGAACCCCAGATCAGGATAAATTAAAGATAGCTACAGAATGGAGCACACAGGGAAGCAGAAGAAGAAGAGAATGCCACAAGATGGAAGAGAGAAATTGAAGCAGAGAAGAAACAGCTGGAAAAATCCTGGAATGAGATTAAGAAAGAAGCAATGAACAGAGTCTAATGGAGAGCAATGATTGAGGCCCTATGCTTTGCAGGGTGTGAAGAGGATAAGTATGTATGTATCCACCATTATCTCTGGATCTCTTATTTCCTCCACCTCCTCCAATTTAATCATCAAATGTATACTCTACATCCCATTTTTGGTTTTCTGAAATTTAAAACCTTTCACTTTGCAGTTTAACTCTTAATCCCAATGCAGTGCCCTATCACTCAGTCTATTTCAAGTCCTCTTGTAATGTCACAACATTTGCTCTACTCCTAAATAGCAAATAAATAAGCAGGAAGATATAAACCTGGACCAGATATATGTAGAGATGTACAAGGAAATATGTTAACAAACAAGAAAAAATAAACAGAGAAGATTTCCATGAATTACCGAGTAGGAACATTTAACTCAAAATTATATACCAACTGCAGTTGGTATATAATTTTGAGCAATATATTCTGCAATATATATTGCAGAAGAAGAAAAAGACTTAGAACTACCATCAAGGCAAGAGCTTCAGCAGAAATAGATAAAATCCTGCAGATTTTCTGGTTTCTTCCTGCCTGCTTTCAGCAATTCTGTAGGATTTTATCTATTCCTGCTGTGCCTTGATGGTAGTTCTAAGTCTTTTTCTTCTTCTGCAATATATATTGCAGAATATATTGCTCAAAATTATATACCAACTGCAGTTGGTATATAATTTTGAGCAAAATATGAATTTATTTTAAGCATATGGAAGAAAAAGTAAATGGAGAAATGGAGTTTAATCTGCACAATATATAAAATGAATGACAAGATAATTTGTGAAATGTTAGAGCATTTCTAAATAAGAACTAGCATCACCAGTAATAATCAGATTGAAGTGTTAGTAATGATAATAAAGAGAATGGAGTGGGCAAGAGTAGATGAAAATGAATAATAATAAAGCTGGAAGATGAGATTGAACATCTAAAGAAGAGATTGGCTGATGTGAATGAAGAAGAGGTAGTTAGTTGAAGAAAATGACACAGGATTTGGATGAAGATATTCAGTTGTTTGCAGATTTGCAAGTTGGGACAAACTATGAAGAGTAGAGAAAGTTGGATTTGGTGAGTTGTGGTCTTACAAGAAGACTTGAATAAATTGAGTGATTGGGCACGGGAATGGGGATGCAAGTTCAATGTTGCAAAATGTAAGGTTTTAAAATTTGGGAAACAAAGATGAGATGCAGAATTTATGCTTGGTGGGATATATTGTCAGAGGTGGAGGAAATAAGAGATCTTGGGGTGATAGTGGATAAGGATCTGAAATTTAGGGAACACATTGAATGTTGGAATGGTTTAAGGTTGATGAATTGCATTTCAATGGGTTTGGTGTTAGACAATTAGAGAAATTATTGTTTGCTGAGAAGGCATGGAATGAAGATGAAGTTAATATATCTGATGAGCCACAGAGATGGGGAAGCAGGAAAAGTGTAGAAGAGTAGGAGGAAGATGTTATTACAGCAGTGATAGAATGCATAGAAATGGGGATGAGATGGATATGAGTAGCAATTAGTCATGATCAGGAGAAATAGGAATGGTCAGTTTGAAGAGAGGTTCTGCTTGGCCTCAGGGGAGGCCAACAAACAGGAGAATTATGTTTGTATATACTATAAAGACATTCGAAATATGAGAGCTAAGTTTGTTGCATTGATTGAGTCAGTTGGACTGATTGTCTCATGCTAATGTACTGTCAGGAATAGAAATGAAGGGATATACAATTTTCTGGAAGGATAGGAAGGTGAAAAGAGGAGGGAGTGTGTGTGTGTGGGGGGGGTACTGTTAATCATATCAGAGGAACTGTCTCCACAAAGAGTGTTAATTGAAAATTGTATTACATGTGAAGATTTTGAATCAGTGTCGTGTAAGTTGAAACTAACAGATAGTATATTTAATGGGATGTTGCTACAGGTCAGGGAAAGTAGAAAGTACTGATTGTTAAATGTTTAGGCAAATTTGTTGGGCATGTAAAACCAAGGTGATCCTAATGGGAGATTATAATTACAGGAGTGTAGATTGGAAGGAGGAGATAGCATATGTGAATTTGTTGAATTTCTGAGGGATGACTATCTTAAGCAGCATGTGACGGAAACAACTTGAGGTTTTAGTTTGTTTTAGTGTTGGATTTGGTGATATCCTTACAAGATGTGGTTGTTAATGAGGTATTAACACTGCTGCCAGTTGGTGAGAGTGAAGTACTTGTTTGGGAAGTGGTGAAA
>NW_028328053.1:0-7111 GCF_054136105.1 Typopeltis vanoorti
TCCCCGGGATTTGAAGGGGATAAATTAACTGTGGAAAGGATACAAAGACGGATGACAAAGATGGTTTCAGGACTGTACAAGGATAGTTATGAGGATCGGCTGAGAGAATGTGGACTGCAGAGTTTGGTGGATAGAAGAAGGAGAGGTGATATGATTGAGACTTTTAAACTGTTGAGAGGTGGTTACAGGGTTGACACTGGGGAGTTCTTTCGCTTGGTTGATCAGCGGGAAGGAGTGATGACAAGAGGCCATCCCTGGAAGTTACGAAAGGAAACTGTGAGCAAGAGGGTAAGGAGTGGTTTCTTTGTGTGGAGGGTGGTTGAGCCGTGGAATGCATTGCCTGATGGAGTGGTGGGAGCGAGAACGGTCAGTGGGTTTAAGGAGTGGTATGATAAACTTTGTGTTTCTCAGGGGGGGGACCTCCCCTCGATGAGTCTTGACAGACTTTATGTCTTAGAAAGGACCTCCCTCGATGAGTCTTTTGACTCCTTGGAGGCCTGAATAATAATAATAATAAAAATAATAATAGTATTCCACGAGTGGAGAATAGCACACGATTTTGAGTAAAATGGATGGCAAACAAAATCAAACAGGAACAGCAGGTGAAAAAGGGTTTATGGAAGAAATATAAGGAGAGGGGTGGAGAGCAGATGAATGAAGAGTATAAGACTCAGGCCAGGATTGTGACTAGTATGGTGAGGAAGCCAAAATTGGAATATCAGTAGAGATTGGTCCTAAGATCCAAAGAAAATCCTAGGGAATTTTTTATTGATGTGGCCAGTAGAAGATGAAATGATTGTGGATGAATGACATTGTGGAATAAAAATGAGAATAGAGTGATGACTGATATAGAGTAAATAGTGGAGTTGTTCAATGAACACTTTATTGGAGTATTTCATCCTCGAGAAGTAGGTTTTAATACTAGAGGGATAGGACAGGTTCGAGGTTTAGAGGTACAAGAGGAGAGTGTGTTCCAAATACTGAGTACTCTGGATGTCAGTAAAGCTGTGGGACTGGATAGTATTTCACCACGAGTTTTGAGAGAATGTGCCAAAGAACTGACAGGACTGTTGACCTGGCTTTTCAATGTAAGTCTTGCTATGGAAAAGATATGAAAAGAATGGAAGGAAGGTATGATAGTGCCATTGCATAAGGGTGATAGCAGACTGGAAGTGTCTAATTACAGGCCAGTTTGTGTGTCATCAGTAGTTGCTGCCATAGAGAAATTAGTAAGGGACCAGATACAGCGTTGGGCAGATGAGAGTTATGTTTTCTGTGAGAATCAACATGGATTTGTTAAGGGGCACTCTTGTTTTAGTAATATAATTGCCTTTTATAATAAAGTGACAAGATCAGTTGATGAGGGGAAAGGAATGTAGTGCCATTTTTAAGGATTTTGCAAAGGCATTTAACAGGGTGCCACATGATAAGCTGATACTTAAGTTGCAGCACATGGGTTTAGATTTTGGGTTACTCAAGTGGATTCAGGATTAGTTGTCTGATAGGTATCAGAGAGTTGTGTATGGTGGGGCAATATCAAGGAGGCAGAAGGTTTCAAGTGGGGTTACACAGGGCTCAGTACTGAGACCTCCATTGTTTAAACTTTATATCAATGACATTGGGAATGTATTGCAAGGGGATATCCAGTTGTTTGCAGATGATGTGAAGCTGGGAAGGGTTATTAGTAATAGTGCAGATGTGGCAGCCCTGCAATAGGATTTGAATGAACTGGACAGATGGACAAATGAATGGAGGTATCAGTTTAATGCAGCAAAATATAAAGTCTTGAAGTATGAGTTACATTGGTGGGAGGCTGCATACTCATTTGGAATGTCTGTACTGGACAGAGTAAGGAAGACAAGAGATCTGGGGGTGATGATTGATAGAAACTGAAATTCAGGAAGCATATTGCAAAGGTGGTGAAGGTAACCCAGAGGATTTCTGCCATATTAAGAAGGATACTGACCTGCTGAGGTAAAAGGATTATCTCATTCTGTTGTATAAGAACCTGATTAGACCACACCTAAACTATTGTTCTCAAATTTGGTCCCCAGAATTTCAATGGGATCAATTATCTGTGGAATGGGTACAGTGGCAGATAACAATGATGGTTTCAGGAGACTCTGCAATGTTAATTATGAGGATCAGCTGAGGAATGTTGACTGTAGGGTTTGGTTGATAGAAGAAGGAGAGGTGATTTGATTGAGAATTTTAAACTGTTGAGATGTGGTTACAGGGTAGACACTGGGGAGTTCTTTCGTTTGGTGGAACAGTGGGAAGGAGCAATGACAAGGGGACATCCCTGGAAGTTAGTAAAGGAGGCTGTGAGCAAGAGGGTGAGGAATGGTTTCTTTGCTTGGAGGGTAGTTGAACCGTGGAATTCATTGCATGATAGAGTGGTGAGAGCAAGCAGTCAATGAGTTCTCAAGGAGTGGTATCATAGACTTTGTGTTTCCTTGGAAGGATCCCCCATGATGAGTCTCTTGACTCCATGGAGAGCTGAAATAATAATAATGATAATTTATTATTATTATTTTGTTGTTGTTTCTTTATTTATATTAATATTGTTGCATGTTTATTGCAACAAACAAACTCAACCACAGTTTTTCCTGATGTTCTTAGCTCCAATGGAAGTGGATGACACATGGCTGTGGAAGTCCTAGTGGAGTGACAATGTACATTTTTATCTAAACAGTCAGCACAAATGCAGGAGACTTCCATGTTAGTGTTGCGAATGACCCCCATGTGTTCAATCACACCCTTGTACACTCACCAAAATTCATATATGTGTGGTGTGGTTTCACTGCATTATTTATTATCGATCCGTACTTTATTGAAGAACTTCTCCTGACAGGACCAGTGACTTGTACCATCTCTGCTGTTAGGTGTCAAGTGATGCTGCACAACTTTTTTGTTTCGCAACTGCATCAGCAGCAGCAGGAAAGATGCCTCGACTCTACCAAATTCATGCTGAATGGAACACCACCTCATGTCGGATTGCCGGTACAGCGAATGTTACGAAAACACTTCATAGATCAGAGTGATTAGTCTTTCATTTCCCACAGTATGGTCACCTCATTCACCTGACCTCAACCCTGTGATTTTGATTATGGGGCTGTCTGAAACATTTGGTGTGTGAAGGATATGTTCCTGATTTAGCAACCTTGAAAGACAGAATAATGCAGCATGCAAGCCAAATCAATGCAGATCTGTTGCATTCTGCTGTGAAAAGTGTAATTCACAGAATGCAGTTCTTGGAATATCTGAAAGGAGGACATGTTGAACCACATCTGTAAGTTATACGAACACAAATTGAATTGTTGTCTTTTCTAGCTGTTACTGTCTAATTATTCCCAAACCACATGCTTATATTGCCAAATGTCCCCTGGTGGCAGTATTTAGTACTATTTTTATCTTCTGTAAATAAAAACCCCATGTTCCAGGATGTCCTTACACCAAGCTTTGGTTGAATTTTGTCAAATACATTTTTTGCTACAGGGCTTTGAACACCTCCTCTATAACCACAGGCCAGAAAAGTTACAACTGTATTTTTGCCATGTTCCAGCCTCATTAGTCTGTGTCATGCCAGTATGCACATACATATTGTACTGTGTTCTCTGATGATCGGAATTTGACTTTTAAGAAATGATGAAAATATTAAATTTATTGTAGTTGATATTATAGACTGCACTGTGATTTTCTTAAGAAATACAGTTATGTTAACCAATGTATAAACTATAATACCAGATGCAAAAATAGGCAGAACAATCAAGGTTGGTAGTAATATACGAAGGTAGTCTAAAAAGTTCTCGGCCTAACAATGAAAAAGTGAATTTATAATTTAAAAATTATTTTTAATTTTCAACATAATCTCCTTTAAGGTTAATACATTTATTCCATCGATGTGCCATTGCCATTATCCCGTCCCTGTAGTGGTTCTTTAGTAAGATCTGCAAAATACCCCTCTACAGCTTCAATCATCTCTTGATTTGAAGAAAAACGCTGGCCAGCGAGGAAGAGTTTAGTTTTGGGAAGAAATAGAAGTCAGAGTGAGCCAAATCTGGGGAATAGGGTGGATGTTCCAACAATTCATAGTGCAGATCCTTTAATTTTCCCATTGCTAAAACACCTTTGTGGGCAGGTGCATTGTCCTGATGAAAGATGATATTTTTCTTATGCAAACCGGGTCTTTTCTCGCAAATTTTTTCATCTAGTGTGGTTAAAAGATTGGTATAATATTCCCCAGTTATTGTTTTACCCTTTTCTATATAATTAATAAACAAAATTCCTTTAACATCCCAAAACACCGATGCCATGACCTTTTCTGCTGATGGAACCGACTTTGTCTTCTTTGGCACTGAACAACCAGCTTTTGTTAACTGTTTTGACTGCTGTTTGGATTCTGGTGTGTAATAGTGAATCCAAGTATCATCCATAATAAATCAACACACAAAATCAGTTTTATTCTTGTTAAAACGCTATTACTTTAAGAATCTAAACACAGTCATTTCAATGAGGAAAGCTACAGAGTGGAAAATACTACTCAAACGAAATAAACTTCCACTATCAGAATAAAATTGAGTATGCACATGCACAGAGACTGAATTCTCATGGTTGCGATAAAAGGAAGTAGCTGTTATTCCATAGATGGTTCTGATGATAAATTGGAAGTGGCTGAGGGGGGAACAGCTTCCAGAGCAGATATTGTTGCTGGGGCACGGGGGGGGGGGACAGTTTCATCTGATGTTGGCCATTTGTTAATTTTGCCCAAGACAACTTGCGGAAAGGTCTTCTCCCCGCAGGTGTTGGGTAGTTCTGGAAATTCACAGGCGTCTCTTGCAGGCTGTGGGTTCACCGGTTAAATTGGCGCCCCTGCCCACTCTTGCACAGAGGACAAGATGTTATTTTGTGCTCTGTACTGGTGCACTTTCAGCAGGGGTGTGGGCACTGGCTGGAGATGTTCCAGACGCCGACAGAGTCAAAATATTTGGCTCAGGGGGCAGTCACTTCCCAGATGTTCAATGGAGCCACATCGCAGACACTGTCTCTGCACTCCGGGATAATTAACCATGGCACGCGATGTGATGATGATGACAAGGTTGCACGCTGGTTGTCGCATGTTCATGGTAAATGTTACCTCGCCAGAGTGCCAAGTGGGGCCTTCATTGGAGACGCTCTTCCTTATGTTACTCACTTTCCCCCACTTGCTAAGTTTTGACGAGCACGTCGTCTCTGACTTCTGAGTACTCCATGGGGATGCGGTTGATCTTCAATTGATGTACTTGCGACCCTACCATGGTGGGAGTCACCTGCTTCCTCTGGACAGGGAAACCTTCTAGAAGTTTATCTCTCGATTCGAAGTTCTTGACTACAATCAAATATCATCCTCCTCCGTAGGGGTGAAGGAGTAGATATTGTTAACTCCTATTAACTCCTTGAGTGTTTTCGAAAGGACTCTGAAGTCCTCCATACCTGGGATCTCCGCTCCTAAGGTCCTGGTCCCGGAGGGGACGGGGATCATCATACTCATGTTACTGGATTCTGCATTCTGAAATTAGAAAAAAAAAAGAAATTAAGAGTCTAGAGCAGTGGCTCTTAACTTTTTCGAAGTCACGGAACACGTTTGCTTATAAGAAAAATTTGGGGAACACCAAAAGCATTAGTCATAAAACTATCAAAGATATGCATGGACTTGCCTTTTATAAAAATGGAACTTATTTTAATTCGATACTTGAACTTGTCATTGCAGATTTCAGCAATGTCAAGTCTGTTATGTGATATAACTACCCCCATCTCTTTGTCTATATTAGGAATTCTTTCATGCTCTTTAGTTTTTATACTGGTCAATATTGAGAAACAGAGCTCAACAAATATGGTATTGGAAACTGTAATAAAATTTGCAGTGGAGAGAGCTGGGTATTCGGCGTGGATAAAAATCCAAAATCCTCAAGTTATTTCAAAGAATTTCATTTTTAGAAAAAGATCGGTTGACAAGCTAACTAATTGTTCTTCTTGTAACGAAAATTCACAACTTGATGTATTGACTGTGCCAAATGGATTTCTTTTCAGTCATAATTGTGTGTAGTTAAGGAAGGAAATAATTCCATTGACATTTTTATTATGGAGCGAAGGAACCATATCTACTGTATTTTTTTCTGGTACCTTTTTCTGAAAAGCTCGTAATTTGTCCATGGATGTCCAAGTATTTTCATTTTTCCCCTTAGATACTTGTATTAACACTATTTAAGTAATTAAAAATATCAGCTAAATAAGCCATTTTAGCATGCCAAATGTAGACATTTACAAAAGCATCTGTACCTTCATGTTGAAAACAGGCCAATAATTCGTTCTAAAATTGTGAATAGCACTTTACCCCTGGATAACCATCTTATTTCAGTGTACAAATGCAACGATTCATTCCTGGCTTCCATAGATATTCAGTTTTTTAAAATGGAGTGTTTTTATAGTTTTCAACTTGATGTAATTTACCATATTTACAACTTGGTCTAGTACGTGTTTTAATATTGGCAGTAATGTTTTTGAAACTAGATATTAGTGCGTAGATATAATATATTCTGCAAACACATGACCTATAAATGATATTCTATTGGTTTAGTAATCAATGTGCATGGCAGGCTTTCAGAATAGCCAAGATGTCACATTATGCTCAGAACGGTGTAATGTGACATCTTTAACCTGCGGAACACTTGTAACCAGTTAGCAGAACAAAAGTGTTCCGGGGAACACCGGTTAAGAACCACTGATCTAGAGACTCTAATCCCATAGCATTACCAGCAGGTTAGTAGTTAGTGATAACAAGTAAGAAAACACAATATAACAACATTAGTAAATATTATTAAGCAAAAACTCGATATAACAAGTAAACTAGCAAATCAAATACAAAAATCCTGTCACAATCCAAAAGCAGCCAGACACTGGTGGGAGCCAGACTCAGAAGTGGTGACACTAAGGCAGAAGCAACAGAGAAGTCATATTTACCTATATGAGTGGAGAAAAGGTGTACCACCTTATTATTAAATTACTCTGGATATAGAGAAAGATGTTGGAATTTTTTTTCCACTTGGTTAGACTATAATAAATTTAGTTTAAT
>NW_028328054.1:0-7050 GCF_054136105.1 Typopeltis vanoorti
AAATTAAATTAAATTTGCCAAGAAATTATATTCTTGTTTAATCCTTTATCCAAGTGTAAACAGAGCATGTTTGCACATGGAGTAACTTCACAACTAGGTTACTTGTATATAGAGGCTAATGCCTTAGTATCCCATAATACAAAGCACACAGATGTGTCCAATACTGTGCATTATTAATACACTTGGATAAAGGATTAAACAAGAATATAATTTCTTGGCACGTTTAATTTAATCTCTGGAATAACCTTTTTTTTTTTAAATAAAAACTTTCAGAAGAAAATCTTGATTCTCAAAATATCAGTTTTCATAAATTTAATAAATCAGATACGAAAGTTCCATTTCTTTCATAGAAAGCATGAAAAAACATCCTTACAAGGAAAACTAAAAGCTAAATTACGTATTGTTTTATGATGGCAGTCAAGCAAGTATAGTGTGATGTGTGTCTGTCTGTATAGAAGAAATTCAAACAACTAGTATTTTGCATATGATCTAAGATCAATGTATATAGAAAATCCCATACCCTTCTGTATTATAGGTAGTATACAACCTTCATTGCCTAGTGGAACACCATATTTTACTTATTAAGAAACCGTAAATTTAAATTTCTTAATAAGTAAATAAGTAGATTGGCTTTCATGCATGCACCTGGCGAGAGTCTCAAGGTACATCGTTTCTCTGAGCTGCACATGGCATTTCCAAACTTTCTACCTTGGAATTTGGGAATAGGCTGAACAGCAGACAGACATCAGAAATCTGCAATTCATGCAACTATGCTGATAGTATAACTGAAGAGGTACTCTCATCTCCCATGGTAAGATATGCAGTAACTATCTTTTCTATACAAACCATTAATACATGGGTGAAACACTCTCCAATGTGAACCACGTTTATAGCACCTTAATACAAAACTCTTCATCAGATAATCCCTTATCATCTCAACCAACATCATTCTACTGGGACCTATCCTATTGGAGAAGAACTTGATACTGTCACTCATTGGGGAATGTGGCACAATGCCCTTTCTGCTTGCTGTAATTTTACACAAATTCAAATCAGAAAAATGTTTTTTCTGTAACCAAACTAGAACCCTTATGCACATCTCAGGCAGTGCTCTGTGAATAAAAAGATCTGTTTGTCTCTGGAAACTCAGAAGAGTCGCTGTAGCATGTGGCGGGGAATTTGAGCTGTGCTGAAGAAAGTGCTGATTAATTGGTGAATAGTCCATTTTTTCTACGTTTTTTGTAGTGCTAAGTTGTTTTCTGGAATATGAGTGTCCGTCAGAGGTTGAAGTTAGTTGTCGCGATATTTTGTATTTTGGTTACCGAGAAGATGGGGTCGGAATCGAATGCATAACAGTGGAAGACAAGACGAAGGATAAGTTTTCATTAATTAGTTATTTCATTTTATTTATTTATTTATATCTAGTGTACTTAAATGTTCTGTTTGAAATTGTTTGTACTTATTTAGCGTTTATTTTTGACAATAATTACCGACACTATTTTAAATAATGGCAGCAGTGGCAGTTAAAATTACAAATGGCGTATCGCCAAGTCCCCCTCCCCTCCATTTAAGGACTCCATTTTGCGCGATATCATACAGGATTTTGTAGCATGCGGGAGACTTGTGGAATGTATGCATCCCAGCAATTGTATATGTGGCAGGAGAAAGAAGGGGGAAAACGTATATGCGCAAAATGCAGGCAATGGGAGGAACTTGGTGATTTAGAAATGACCATAACTGACCTCGTTGAGTCAGAGACAGGAGATTCTCCACGTAGAGAGAAGACGGATATGATAGAGGGCGAGAGAAGTATGAATAAAATAATAAGAGTGGAGAGTATGGAAAGGTTGAATAATTCTGAAGTTTTAGGAGATAGTCTGAATTAGGAGGATGAATGGCAAACAAGAATGGCTGACCTACAGAGAGATATTACAGAGAGATTACAGGCTGACTTTCAGCGCATCTGGATAGATGAGCTGAAAGAGCAGGTGGAATGTCTGGGTAATGAGATGAGAAGTGTGAAAGATGAAATTAAGCGAATGGAAGAGACAAATGCAAGGCAAATCAGAGGAGGAGTGAGAGAGAGTTATGGGAATGAGAGGAGAGGGATTGAGAGAGTTATGGGAATGGCAGTAAAAGAGAGAATAGGAACAGTATAAGAGAGGGAATGAGAGAGATTTATTGGAGAGATAGAAGAGGAGAAAATGGGAACAGTAGAAGAGAGAATGAATGAGAGAGAGTTGTATGAATGATAGAAAAGGTGAGAATAGGATAAGTGGAAGAGAGGGAATGAGTGTCAGATATAGGAATGATAGAAGAGGAAAGAATGGAAACAGCAGGAGAGAAGGAATGAGAGGAATGCAAGGGAGCACAGGGACTAGAGATAGAGTGATGTCAGGAAGGCAAGGTAAGGTAGGGAAGCATAGAGAGAAACTGTTACGAGAGAGAGTGAGGGATGCATGTGAGCAGTCGAGGAATATGGTGGTAAGAGGTGTAATGTATGGGGACTCAATGATCCGTGGTGTTCAAGATAGGATGCATGAGGAGTGTTTGCCAGGAGGAACGATAGAAAGTGTGGCAATGGCAATTAAGAGAGGTGAAAGGGTGGATGAGATGATTGTGATGGTGGTAACAAATGACTTGAGTGGTGGTGTAAATAGGGCAGCGAGAGATATGAGATTCTTGCTTGAGGCTGTACGAAAGAAGACACAGAGAGGAAAGATAGTATGTGTGTTGCCTAGTTATGATAATGTCGAGGTGAGCAGAAGAGCAGTGATATTGAATGGCATAATAATGTGTCAGAAGAGAGGATTCGAATATGTGGATGCTTGGAGTGCATTTGAGAGCAGAGAGAAACTGTATGCGAGAGACTGCCTGCATTTGAATGAGGAAGAACGTAGGCATCTGGAGAGATTGCTGTTCTGAACGAGTCAGTGTGTCCCAGTGTGGATGGCAGCAGGGGTGGCCTCTTGTGGGAATGGGTACTTGGGAGAAGGGGGATGACATCAGGTAACGCTGAGCCCAGTGAAGTCTAGAGGGGATAATGCTGGGTATAGAACAATGGCATTTTTATGCTTTATACCAATTCCAGGAGTATTCAGAATAAGGGATAGGAATTGGTGGCACTGATAGCATCAGCCTGGCCAAAGATTATTGGGATCACAGAGACGTGGTTGACAGAAGAGGATATAATAACAGGAATAAAAATATCAGGGTACAGCATTTTTCGGCAGGATAGGAAGGGAAAGTGTGGTGGTGGAGTACTGCTTATGATAAGTGACGACCCATGTCCTCTAAGAGTGGAGGCTTTGGAAGGCTGTGACACTAATGATTTTGAAAGCATATGGTGTGAGGTGGAGGTGGGCAAGACAGGATATTTAGTGGGGTGTTGCTACAGACCAAGGAGCACAGAGGGTGGGGACTAGGAGATGTTGAGACATTTGAGCATGGCAAGTGCAAGAAGAACGATTGTTATGGGAGATTTTAACTACAGCGGTATAGATTAGGGAAAGGAAGATGCATATAGCAATAAGGGAATGGAATTTCTAGAATTCTTGAGGGACAAATGTCTTAGGCAACATGTAACAGAGGGAACAAGAGGTTCAAGAGTTTTGGATTTGGTTATAGCATTTGAAAAGCTGATAATAACCTGAGATGACATCTCTCCCACCAGTTGGAGAAAGAGCTGGTTTTGACTTGGAAAATGAATAGACATGCAGGAGTATCAAAGAGACGGGAACGTATGTGGAATTATAAAGCAGGTGATTATAATAGTCTTAGACGTCAACTTGGGAAAGTTTCGTGAAGGGAAGAATTGGAAGGCCGGGATATCATTAGTGCTTGGGAATTTTTGAAGGAATATTTGTTAGCAGCAATGGTAAGCTGTATTCCACAAGTGAAGAAGAGGACACAATTTGGAGTAAAGTGGATGACAAACAATATTAAACAGGAGCTACATGCAAAACTATGGAAGAGATATAAGGAGACAGGTCAAGAGAAGATGCATGAATAATATAAGACACAGGCCAGAAGAGTGACTAGTATGGTAAGGAAGGCGAAACTGGAATATGAGAAAAGATTGGCCCTTAGATCCAAGGAAAATCTAAGGGAATTTTTTAGCTATGTGGCCAGTAAGAGGAAAAATGACTGTGGAAGAATGACATTGTGGGATAAAAATGGGAATAGAGTGACTGATGCAGAGGACATAGTGGAATTGTTTAATGAACACTTTATTGGAGGAGTCAATTTGAATACTAGAGGGATAGGGCAGGTTCGAGGTTTAGAGGTGCAGTAGGAGAGTGTGTTCCACATACTGAGTACTCTGGATGTTAGTAAAGCTGTGGGATTGGATGGTATTTCACCACGAGTTTTGAGAGAATGTGCTAAGGAATTGACAGTGCCCTTGACCTGGCTTTTCAATGAAAGTCTGGCTGCAGGAAAGGTGCCCATGGAATGGAAGGAAGGTAAGATAGTGCCATTGCATAAAGGTGGTAGCAGACCTAATTATAGGCCAGTTTGTGTGTCATCAGTAGTTAGTAAGATCTTGGAGAAAGTAGTGAGGGACCATATAAAGCATTGAGCAGATGAGGGTAATGTTATCAGTGAGAGTCAACATGGATTTGTGAAGGGGTGCTCTTGTTTTAGCAATATGCTAGCCTTTTATGATAAAGTTACAAGAGCATTAAATGAGGGAAAGGCATATACTGCCATTTTCCTAGACTTAGCAAAGGCATTTGACAGGGTGCTACATGATAAGCTGATATTTAAGTTGCAACACATGGGTCTGGATGTAGATTGGTCAACTGAATTCAAGATTAGCTGTCTGATAGGTATCAGAGAGTTCTATATGGTGGAGCAATATCAAAGAGGCAGAAGGTTACAAGTGGGGTTCCACAGGGCTCAGTACTGGGACCTATATTGTTTAACCTTTTTATCAATGACATTGTCCATGGATTGCAAGGCAATATTCGGTTGTTTGCGGATGATGCAAAGCTGGGAAGGGTTATTAGTAATAGTGAAGATGTGGTAGCCCTGCAAGAGGATTTGAATAAGCTAGATAGATGGAAAATGAATGTGGTTGTCATTTTAATGCAGCAAAATGTAAGGTCTTGAGGTTTGGGACACATCGATGGAATGCTGCATACTCTATGGGAGGAGTTAAACCGGAGGAAGTAGGGGAGATAAGACATCTGGGGTTGATGATTGATAGAAACCTGAAATTTAGGCGACATATTGCGAAGATAGTGAAGGTAACGCAGAGGATTGCTGCAATAATGAGAAGGACACTGATCTGCAGAGATAAAATGGTTATCATTCCGTTGTATAAGACTCTGATCAGACCACACTTAGACTATTGTTCTCAGATCTGGTCCCCCAGATTTGAAGGGGATAAATTAACTGTGGAAAGGGTACAAAGGCAGATAACAAAGATGGTGTCGGGAGTGTACAATGTTAGTTATGAGGATGAGCTGAGGATGTGTGGACTGCAGAGTTTGGTGGATAGAAGAAGGAAGGGTGATATGATTGAGACTTTTAAACTGTTGAGAGGTGGTTACAGGGTTGACCCTGAGGAGTTCTTTCACTTGGTTGAACAGCAGGAAGGAGTCATTACAAGGGGCCATCCCTGTTACGAATCTTAGAATTTACGAAAGGAAACTGTGAGAAAGAGAATGAGGAGTGGTTTCTTTGCATGGAGTGTGGTTGAACCATGGAATGCATTGCCTGATGGAGTGGTGAGAGCGAGAATGGTCAATGCATTTAAGGAGTGGTATGATAGACTTTGTGTTTCCTAGGAGGGACCTCCCTCGATGAGTCTTGATAGACTTGTGTTTCTTAGAAAGGACTGCCCACGATGAGTCTTTTGACTCCATGGAGGCCTGAATAATAATAACTACAAATCTCCTGTGGTTGTTTACATGCAGAAGATGCATAATTCAACCTCATCCTCACACAATCAGTTAACCTTCAAATTTGCATCTTCCTTCATTACAGCTGAAGCAGCAGACCTTCTTACAACATAAACACAGGGCATACAGTGCACGTGATCATTTCTGCCAACTAGAATGAAAGAAATCAACTCCTGAATAGGAAACCAGTATCACCATTAACTTCATGTAGCAACAACACCAACGAAGTTTGGTTTCTATGCAAAAAGTCTCTCTCTCTTTTACTCCATTATGTGCTTCTTCAGTTAACATGAAAAAAACAAAAGAGATAAGTAATACTATTTATTTAAGGCCATATCATTGTGAATATTACAGGCCATCATGACTGGCAACAATAGTTAATTACAATGTAGCTTCATTAGCTATTTAAAATTTATTTATAATATATATATATATATATATATATATATATATATATATATACACACACACACACACACACACACACACACACACACACACACAGAGTCCATCACAAAAAATGTATACACACTTTAACAGATGTCAACTATGGACTTTTTTAGAACTTGGATTGAATTATAGGTAGTAATGTGTATGATGTTCTCTCGAAAGATGTCGTTACTCATGTGAATACTAGCATCAACATGTGACCCATAAGACAGTCAAACAAAATGGCCGAGACATGATTGTCGAACGAGGCAATCAATTTACCAGGGCTCAATGTCTGGTGTGGATTGTCATCTAAGGGTTTAAATAGGATCATTCTTCTTTGAACGTACTGTTACTGGTCAAGTGTATCTAGACACATCCATTTTACCTGCCATTCATGCACTTTATGGGAATGATCAATTTCTCTTCCAAAAAGATGGTGCACCACCACCACATTACCACTGAGATGCGAGAACTTACCTCGATGAGAGTTTGCAGGGACAGTGGATAGAACGAAGAGGTGTAGTTGAGTTCCCCACACATTCTCCTGATTTAACACCCCTGGACTACCTTCTACCCTTTTTAACACCCTTCCTACCTATGTGTGGGGGGGAGAGGACACTAAAGGATGTAGTATATTGTAGAAAACCAGCTGCACTGGTGGCCCTTCAGAAAGAAATTGAAATGGCATGTGCAGCAATTCTACTGGACACTT
>NW_028328055.1:0-6919 GCF_054136105.1 Typopeltis vanoorti
TTTGGGTAAAACCACTAATTCAGGTAAATACATTATATTTAAGATAGGCTAAGAAAACTTTTATAATTAAAGGAGGTAATTTCAACCTATCTGAAGGATGAGTTGTAAAAGTATCTTATGTGAACATCCTACTTCGCAAGGCCTAAGGATCGCAGAGAAGCCATTTCGGATGTGCCAATGACGAAATTCACATTAACATTGTTGTGCCTTGAACAGCAGTCTCAGTGTTACGTTTTGTGATGTTGATTATTATTTTGAATAATAATCAAAACACGACTAATATTTAATTAAACAAAACGGTTTATTGTTGTTGATGATGATGAAAACGGTTTTATTATTATTAAGACTATTAATTCAAACTCGTCAGTCTGTCTCCAGGATATCCAGTATTAAGTATTAGGGCACTTCATCTAATGAAAGAAATTTCTATCGGTTCAATCGAAAGGGGTGACATCTGCAGCGAGCAGTTGGATGCCAATTCTCTTTCCCTGCCTGTTTCACTCTGTCTATTTTGAAACCAAATATGAAAGTTGTGAATATTCATAACTTTCATATGCAAAGATATGCATGTATGCATCAAGATTACGATAAAAAGAAAGGAACGTTCCCACTAAAATATTTGCATCAATTTCACTGGATATTTTTAAACCTAAGGCAAAATAAACCATTTTCGCATCATTCCTTAGGTTCTCATTGTTCGTAATCCCCCTAAATTTAAAACTATATAACTCGCACAAATGAACCCGAAAAAAGATATTTACATTCTGTACAAATCGTTTTAGCCTAATGATTTGTTCAATTTAATAATATAATTTATAACGATAAACTTACCCAGCGACAGGTTAGTAACCTGCCCTGGGGAAATTCAAAATACTTTCAAGTTTCATGCAAAGAAAAGTCGGACGGACTGTCAGGGAAAAGACCACAACCTAGCAAACGCTAAACGAAATTGGAAAAAGGAACACATAATGAAGATTGCAACATGGAATGTGAGAAGCATTGCACACAAAAAAGAAGAACTTGATAAACAACTAAACCAAGCTAACATAAAAATATGTATAGTAACAGAAACAAAGAAAAAACAAAAAGGTACAAAAGAAACAAACAACTATATACAAATCTACAGTGGGGTAAAAAAAGAAGAAAGAGCAAAAGCAGGTATAATGATTATGGTACATAAATCCCTAAAGAACAATATTGTATATTACAACTATTTGAATGAAAGACTAATAGAAATTAGACTCAAGACATTAAGAGGCCACATAACAATAATTAGTGCATATGCACCAGAAGAGGGAAAAGAAGAAGACAGTAATATATTTTATAAAGAATTACAGAATGCCATAGATAAAACAAACAAAACTGACTATTTACTGCTAGCAGGAAATTTAAATGCCAGAATAGGAAACAAAAAATACAAAACAAACTTAGTTAAATTTGGCGAAGATACATGTAATCAAAATGGTCGCAGATTGCGCGATTTTGTCATTTATAATAATATAAGAATAATGAATTCAATGTTTAAACACAAGGAAATACATAAATATACTTGGTCAGCCAGAGGATACAAATCAGTAATCGACTACGTTATCACAAATTTTAAATTAGCGGAGTTAATTTTAGACGTAAGAGCATATCGAGGCTTTGAATTAAACTCTGATCATTATATGGTATCAGCAAAAATTCGTTTTAAACCAAAGTGGCTAAAAACACATAGAATTGAAAATTCTTACCAGCCAAGCTACAAAATTTCTTCATTAGAGGATCCTCAAGTTAGCCTACAATATCAAAAATGCACAAACTTAAAAACAGAAATCACACATGAATCAAGGGACATAGAAGATGAATGGGAAAATTTGAAACAAATTCTCACAAAAGCAGCAACAGAAACCTTAGGAATAAAGCACAAATGGATTAGAAAAAGAGGACTACGAGACTGGAACAAAGAAATAGAAAATATAATAAAAACCAAAAAGGACAGTTACCAGAAATGGCTAAATTTCAAAACAATAGAAACAGAAATAGAGTATAAAAGAAATATTGCAATTGCAAAACGAGAAGTAAGGAAAAAACATAGAGAAAGATGGAACAATTTCGTAACAGAACTAGAAAAGGATTTATTTAAGCCACAACCCAAAACCTATAAAGTAATAAAATACATGAATAAAGAAATAAAAGAAAAGATAAAAATCCAAACAATAGATTTAGAAAAATGGGTAACCTATTTCCAAAATCTCTGGACAGATGAGAACAATGAATTAAAATTTTATAAGACAAAGAATGACCTAATAGAAAATATCACAATGTTAGAACTGAAAAATATAATAAAGAAGATGAAAAATAGGAAAACGCCAGGAGAAGACAATATAAATATAGAACTCTACAAAAATGCAGGTGAAAAATTTAATGAAAGACTTTTGAAAAAAATTTTAATAGGGTTTGGATGTCCGGAAAAACCCCTAACTCTTGGAAAAAAGCATTGGTCATCCCAATCTATAAAAAAGGAAATAAAGACAATTGCAATAATTATAGGGGAATTAGCCTGCTGAATACAGGATATAAAATATATGCAGGAATATTAAAAGAGAAACTAAGCAGCATTGTAGAAAACAAATTACTAGAAGAACACAACGGCTTCTGAAAAGGCCGATCCTGCATAGATCCAATTTTTACTTTAAAATTATTAATAGAAAAGAGAAGAGAATTTCAAAAAGAAACACATGTGACGTTTATTGATTATGAAAAAGCTTTTGACAAAATTAGTCGACAAAAATTGTTTAAAATATTAACCAATTTAAACATATCAAACCAACGTTTACAATCTATTCAAGAAATATATACAGGAAATAAAATAGCAGTTAAATTAGAACACACCTCAGAATGGAAAGATATATCAAAAGGAGTACGACAAGGATGTACCCTCTCACCTCTACTTTTCAATATATATATAAATGAAATATTAACAATCTGGAAACAGCATAACCCATTTGGTATACAAATGACCCCGCAAATGAAGATAGATACACTACTATCTTTAAATTGGTCAGATGATCAAATAGTATTAGCGACATCAGAAGATGACCTACAGAGATCATTAAAATCATTAAATGATATCTCAAAGCAATATAATATGACAATATCCAAAGAAAACACAAAAATAATGGCATTCAAAGGAGAAAACCCAATAAGAAGTAAAATAGTGATAGATAATAAAATACTAGAACAAGTAAACACTTTCAGATACTTGGGATGTGATCTATCATACGAAGAAGAAAAAGACATAGACACTAAAATATCAAACTTTGTCAAAGTAAATGGCATAATAAACAGTATATTTAAGCCATCCCTGGTACAAAAACACACTAGAATCAGACTATATAATGTCTTGTCAAAACCAACTCTACTATACGGAAGCGAAACATGGACCATGAAAAGGAAAGATGAAAAACGAATTCAAACAGCAGAAATGAAGTTCCTCAGAAAAACAGCTGGATATACCAAGTGGGACCACAAAACAAATGAAGAAATCTTACAATCCCTAAAAATCAAACCAATTAATTACTACATAAGACAGTATAAACAAAAATGGCTAGAACATTTAAATCGAATGGACAACAGCAGACTACCAAAAATATTATACAGATACAAAATAAGTGGAAAAAGAAGAATTGGAAGACCAAGAAAGAGATGGCATGAGACCGGAACAGGCCACATGGCCTATATTCCATGTTAGGAAGAAGAAGAAGAGGACGTGTTTAAATTAGGAATGTTCCCCAGAGCATCAGATGATTCCAGGAACAATATTTCGAGTTTCAGACAATCGTTTGAAGCAAATTGGATTTTTTCTCTCCTATTATATAAAGGTTGTGGAGTGAATAATCTCCCAGCAATTTATTTGTGTATCAGTTCCCTATTAAATAATTTTGCTATTCTTTTCTTCGTTAAGCTGAAGGTTTGAACAACAGCACAACACTCTGAAAAAGACTCGGCCTAACAAAAAGAAAAGAATAAGGTTAATCTGAGAATGAGAATATGTTCTACATAACACTCCTAATTAAAGAAATTTCGCATGAGAACGAAACTGCCATTTATTTGCGGTAGATACTATCAACCTTTCCTGAAATACCGACTTTATCTATTCATATAAGAATTGCTCCATTGTACGATCAATCATCGATCAAATTCGGAAATGCGTCAGTTACTATAGGCTAACCTGGTAATAAACCTATTCACTTTATTCAATACAATGAACTTAAACAATGATATAAGTGAACAAAAAAGGTACAGTTTTTACTGAAAAATTAGACATGATCTAAAATATAATGCTAAATTTGGATTATTCCAGGATGTTCATCTGTACAATGCTGAACTTGAACAATTCATTCAATTAGATACAGTTTCTTTTGCTGATTGGTTTGTAATTCTTTCTTTCTTCGTGCAAAGGTTAAATGATTTAATACATAATAATAGGATTTTGCTATAAGTGCAGTTACGTGTCTTTTGTGGATATAATAATAATGTAATGATAATAATAATAATAATAATAATAATAATAATAATAATAATAATAATAATAATAATAATAATAATAATTAGAAGAAGGAGAAGACGAAGAAGAAGAAGAAGAAGAAGAAGAAGAAGAAGAAGAAGCTACATTCTCATAAGGACTGTGTACTTGACAATGTTGTGAGAAGAAAAACTACGTTTACTGAAAGATAAGTGCTTTCTCTTCCGTAAGAGGTCAGGCCTAACTCTCCTTCAGTGGAAAAGTTTACAGAATTGTTCTTTGAGACTTAAGCGGTATTCGAACCCAGTTCTGTCCATCCAAACGGTTTCGTCAAATCCGACACTGAGATACGTAGGACGTATGCAGGAATGACAGAAAAAAATACAAATACGAATTTCTTTAAAAAAAAACTGATTGTCACAAAAAAAAATAATATTTTTATGAAAAAGAGAAAAGTGATGCTAAATATGGAGTGAAAATGAACAAATGCCTCAAAAAAAGAAAAAAGAAGAAAAAAAGGTGATATCGATTATATTAATTGTGAACTTCCCGGGTTGCTCTGTGGGTGTTCCTCTCAAGTTGCAGAATGTTACAACAACGATTAAATATTTATCTCTGTTCTCTACAGGTTTTCTTTTATAGAGAGACAATTTGCAGTAAGGGATTTTACAATTTCCCCCACGGTAGAATATATTTAGAATTTGTTAGGATGTGTCTGACAGTGATACAGAAGAACAGTGGACTAGATTGGTGTTTCTTCTATTTTCATATCACGTATTGCACATTTATGTGTCAAATCAAATACTCTTTATTCAGTAAACGTTTGCTGCATGAGATGTGATTACAACTTTATAATTAAAAACATGTGCCTTTTAATTCCAGATTTTTAAAAGAATAATAATTATACTATTCCTCTGAATTACAAATAATGTTAATTACAAAGGGAGCTACATCTGAAATTTATTGATCTGGAGAAAGCATACGATAGAGTGCCAAGGCAAGAAGTCTGGAGGTGTTTGAGGGAGAACAAGGTGCCGGAGAAATATGTCAGGTTGTTGCGGGAAATGTACAGAAATGTGAAGACAAGTGTTCAGACCTGTCTGGGGAGGACTGAAAGTTTTCAAGTAACAGTTGGCTTGCATCGAGGGTCAGCATTAAGTCCGTTTCTGTTTAATATTTTGATGGAGGTGGTAAGAGAAGATGCGCCTTGGACAATGTTGTATGCAGATGACATCTTGTTGTGTGTAGATTCAAGAGAAGAATCGGGAACTAAACTGGAAAGATGGAGAAAAGTACTGGAAGAGAGAGGTATGAGACTGAGCAGAAGTAAGACAGAGTATATGTGTTGCGCAGTGGGAGGCGGCCAGGAGACAGATCTAGAGCTGGAAGGAAATGTCATCAGGAAGGTGAGAGACTTTAGATACTTTGGTTCAACAGTGGAAGAATGTTGAGGAGCTGAGAAGGAAGTGGGATGCAGGATACAAGCGGGTTAGAGGAACTGGAGGGAGATGGCTGGAGTGTTATGCGATAAGAGGGTGCCAATCATTCTGAAAGGCAAAATCTATAGGACAGTAGTGAGGCGAGCTATGACACATGCTATAGAAACTGTGGCCCTGAGGAAAAATAACATCAGCAGGATGGAAGTAGCAGAGATGAGAATGCTTAGGTGAATGTGCGGTATGACCAGAAAGGATCGTCTCAGAAATGACTATGTCAGGGGAATAGTGATAGTTACGAACTTAGGAGAGAAAATACAGGAGGCAAGGTTGAGATGGTTTGGTCATGTGATGAGGAGGGAGGACGAATATGTGGGAAGAAGGGTCATGCAGATGGATGTGCAAGGAAGGTGGAAGCGTAGGCGGCCAAAGAAGAGATGGAGGGAGCTGGTAGAAGAGGACTTGAGGATGAAGAACTTGGATGTGGCGACAGCCCAAGACAGGAAGGAGTGGAGGAGACTCATTATAAACAGTGACCCCACTTACGTGGGAGTAGCTGCAGAAGAAGAAGAAGAAGAAGAGTTAACATGATTTATTCAGATATAGAATTAAATATTTCATCCCAGAGTACTCGTTGTCATATTAAAAATTAGTTATTAATTGAAACAAAATCATGCCATTTCAGGTTTTTAGTAAGCGTCATATATAATAACAAAGAAAATATTGCTAAATGAATGTCATCATGTCATCTTCCTTATACCCTCTTTTACCTTGCGGTGTCGAGGGTCCATTGATCATCGGACCTCACTCCGTCTACAGGATAAGGTGGTCAGCCTTATGCCCCGGTGTATCCTATGGCCTGTAGTGTTGAGTTCTCAAGGCCAGTTTGCCTGCTTTGGGGGATGAAAAACCCCAGAATAAACCGAGGGAAAAATCCTGCTGTCCACCCCCAAGACTGGCTAACTTGCCTATGGCT
>NW_028328056.1:0-6344 GCF_054136105.1 Typopeltis vanoorti
TTATTTGAACTGTTTGCTACATATCAATGCCCTATGCCTACATAAAAAGTTTCATATCGCTGGAATCATTTGCCAGCGAGTACCAGCACATTGGTGCTGTAAGAGAGAAAACAAGCAGATTTTGACTAAAAAACACGAAAAAATTCACTTTTTGAAAAATTTCACGGAAACGTTATTTTCGTGTTTTACACACATAAACGCTATCAGATGAAGCTATTTGAGTGTATTTAAGTATATTTCGTTACATGGAACATAATTTAATGCAGAGGTTGTTAAAGAAACCAGCTATACATTGTACAGTGCTTTCTAACTTGTTTGGACATTATGTCGCTAGAGGTCGCTGTTATCGAACTAATGTTGAATTTTTTAAAAATTTGCATATCACCCGATTAAGTTCTTATTAGCACAATTTGATACATATCAATGCCCTATGCCTATATAAAAAGTTTCAAATCGCTCGGGTCATTTTCCAGCGAGTATCACCGTATTCGTGCTGTAAGAGTGTAAACAAGCAGCTTTTGACTAAAAAACACGAAAAAATTGACTTTTTGCAAAATTTCACGAAAACGTTATTTTCGTGTTAAATAGCTTCATTAGATAGCGTTTGTGTGTGTAAACACACAAACGCTATCTAATGAAGCTATTTGAGTGTATTTAAGTATATTTCGTTATATGGCACATAATTTAACGCAGAGGTTGTTAAAGAAACCAGCAACACATAGTATAATGCTTTCTACATTGTTTGGACATTATGTCGTTAGAGGGCGCTGTTATCGAACTAATGTTGAATTTTTTAAAAATTTGCATATCACCCGATTGAGTTCTTATTAGCGCAGTTTCATAGATAACACTGCCCTATGCCTATATAAAAAGTTTCCTATCGCTCGGATCATTTTCCAGCGAGTATCAGCGTATTCGTGCTGTAAGAGTGGAAACAAGCAGCTTTTGACTAAAAAACACGAAAAAATTGACTTTTTGCAAAATTTCACGAAAACGTTATTTTCGTGTTTTACACACACAAACGCTATCTAATGAAGCTATTTCAGTGTATTTAAGTATATTTCGTTATATGGCACATAATTTAACGCAGAGGTTCTTAAAGAAACCAGCAATACACAGTATAGTGCTTTCTACCTTGTTTGAAGATTATGTCGTTAGAGGGCGCTGGTATCGAACTAATGTTGAATTTTTTAAAAATTTGCATATCACCCGATTAAGTTCTTATTAGCACAGTGTGATTCATATCAATGACCTATGCCTATATAAAAAGTTTCATATCGCTGGAATCATTTGCCAGCGAGTATCAGCGTATTGGTGCTGTAAGAGAGAAAACAAGCAGATTTTGACTAAAAAAGACGAAAAAATTCACTTTTTGCAAAATTTCACGGAAACGTTATTTTCGTGTTTTACACACATAAACGCTATCAGATGAAGCTATTTGAGTGTATTTAAGTATATTTCGTTACATGGAACATAATTTAATGCAGAGGTTGTTAAAGAAACCAGCTATACATTGTACAGTGCTTTCTACCTTGTTTGGACATTATGTCGCTAGAGGGCGCTGTTATCGAACTAATGTTGAATTTTTTAAATATTTGCATATCACCCGATTAAGTTCTTATTAGCACAGTGTGATTCATATCAATGACCTATGCCTATATAAAAAGTTTCATATCGCTGGAATCATTTGCCAGCGAGTACCAGCGTATTGGTGCTGTAAGAGAAAAAACAAGCAGATTTTGACTAAAAAACACGAAAAAATTCACTTTTTGCAAAATTTCACGGAAACGTTATTTTCGTGTTTTACACACATAAACGCTATCAGATGAAGCTATTTGAGTGTATTTAACACGTTCGCTGCCAACTACGAGTATACTCGTAGTTCGTATATGAGCTTCACAAGCCAACTACGAGTATACTCGTATGTCGATTTACCGACCTCCTATGCCAAACACGAGTTATCCCTTTGCATAATTACCTTAATTTGGACCCTTGGATTCTGAATAATGCTGAGAGCATGTCTGGGGGCTTGGTAGAAGAGAAATAATTTCAACTAAAATATAGTATATTGTGTATGTGCCTCAGATGCCAACTACGAGTATACTCGTAGTTCGTATATGAGCTTCACAAGCCAACTACGAGTATACTCGTATGTTGATTACCAACCTCGTATGCCAAGCGTGAGTTAATCCCTCGTATAACACGTAATTTGTATATCAATTTAAACTAGTAAAATCAATAAAAATAAAAACCAATGAATGAAATAAAAAAGCACTCAGTAAAATAAAAAAAAAAACAATTTATTCAAATTAAGAATGGTACATTTTAAAACACTTTTCCACGCACAATGATGGTTTTTCCTGGCAAACAGGACAATAATAACGTGTTTCGCGTCTACGTTTGTTTCTTGTACAGACACGGCATGGCTTTGTCGGTTGATTCTTTTTTTCTGTTGGTGGTAAAATTTCCAAATAATGAAAATTCCCATTCCTCCTGATATTCTCTGATGCTGTAAGTTCATCCATCCCAACAAAAATTGAGATAAATTTATCTCTAAATTTTAATGCAGACATTGCATTTCTAGTAATCATGTTATAAAATTTATGCGCATTTTGAATGTATACCTCAAAAATGCGTATTGCCAATTTCTTTGGCCATCTAATTGTCTTTCGTAAGGTGGAATAGTATGAAAGCATTTGATCAGAAAGATCGGTGCCTGACATACCCAAATTATAATCCCTAACGATATTAGGTTTTAACTGAAATTTACCATTCCGATTTTGCGTTTCAACCATTTCAAATTTGTGCATATTTGAAATGGAAAGGACTTCCCTCTTATCCTTCCATTTACTGACTACAACAGGACCTCTTCTTTGCCAGACAAATTCCCCTTTCATTAGTTTCTTTTGAATAACATCTGGTGGATTGTTTTTCCTATTATTTCTCAGAGTTCCACACACATACGTTTTTCTGTTGGTAAGCGATTCTGTTAGAGCTACAGAATTATAAAAATTGTCCATATGCAATACATAACCCCTGTCTAAATATTCTTCCATCAAGTGGAATACAACATCATATGCGTGACCCATTTTCGCTAAAGACGATTCAGATTTTCCTGTATAAATTTTTATTTTTATCACCAATCCATTTGATTCGCACAGTTCATAGAATTTCACGCCATATTTATGTTTTTTGTTTTTTATGTATTGCCGAAATGCCAGTCTACCGCGCCACAACACCATTGACTCATCAATACATAAGTTTCTGTCTGGTGTGTAGCAATTTCGCATTACACTATTAAAATGATCTAGGACTGGTCTTAATTTGTGCAATTTATCATTAGATGCTTGGGAATTATCTGCGAAATGCAAATGACGCAATAAAATTTGAAATCGATTTCGGCTCATTTTAGAGCGCCAAAATGGCAAATTGTAAAGTTGATTTGTACTCCAATAATGCTCAATAGACGGTAAATTACAAGGACCCATATGAAGTAAAAGTCCAAGAAATAATTTCATTTCAGGTATGTCTGTTGCTTTCCAGTTAGAAATTCTTCGACTTTTTTTGAACTGCGCTCGGCTTTCCTCAATATTTTGTAAAGCATATAAATTGGTTTGTTCTACTAAAATTGTGAGAAATTCTTCAGAAAAGAAAAGTTCAACTAACCTTTTGATACTGAAATTTCTAGTGTCAATTTTAAAACCTGCAGTTTCAACAAAGTCAAATTGTGGGGGCTCCTCTTCTGAATTTTCCCAATAAGTTGATGTTGATGCATTTGGCTGGTTGCTATCTTCATCTTCAAAAGTTTCTTCATCATCGGAGTCACCGCTAGAGTCGTCTGTAGGATCACCTTCGGAATCGGAACCAAATATTTCATGAAATTCATCATCGCTCATATTAGCATAAGCTTCCACTTCTATATCAGTAAGTTTTCTTTTACTGGTCATGGCGAAATTGAAGGTTCTTAGAGACTAGAAACTAAAACTGAACTAGACGCAATAAACACCGTCATCAGCGCATGTAATATATAGCTGGAAGTGATACGAGATTACTCGTAGTTGGCGTATGAAACAAAATTCTGTCTGATAAGCCGGCTACGAGATTACTCGTAGTGACCTTGAAGATGGGAGTGATACGAGATTACTCGTAGTTGGCGTATGAAACAAAATTCTGTCTGATAAGCCGGCTACGAGATTACTCGTAGTGACCTTGAAGATGGGAGTGATACGAGATTACTCGTAGTTGGCGTATGAAACAAAATTCTGTCTGATAAGCCGGCTACGAGATTACTCATAGTGACCTTGAAGACGCGAAAAGCGCTTGGCGTGCGGGAACAAACTATGACTGAGTAGCGTGGCAGCGAACGTGTTAAGTACATTTTGTTATATAGAACATAATTTAATGCAGAGGTTGTTAAAGAAACCAGCTATACATTGTACAGTGATTTCTACCTTGTTTGGACATTATGTCGCTAGAGGGCGCTGTTATCGAACTAATGTTGAATTTTTTAAAAATTTGCATATCACCCGATTAAGTTCTTATTAGCACAGTTTGATACATATCAATGCCCTATGCCTACATAAAAAGTTTCATATCGCTGGAATCATTTGCCAGCGAGTACCAGCACATTGGTGCTGTAAGAGAGAAAACAAGCAGATTTAGACTAAAAAACACGAAAAAATTCACTTTTTGCAAAATTTCACGGAAACGTTATTTTCGTGTTTTACACACATAAACGCTATCAGATGAAGCTATTTGAGTGTATTTAAGTATATTTCGTTACATGGAACATAATTTAATGCAGAGGTTGTTAAAGAAACCAGCTATACATTGTACAGTGCTTTCTACCTTGTTTGGACATTATGTCGCTAGAGGGCGCTGTTATCGAACTAATGTTGAATTTTTTAAAAATTTGCATATCACCCGATTAAGTTCTTATTAGCACAATTTGATACATATCAATGCCCTATGCCTATATAAAAAGTTTCAAATCGCTCGGGTCATTTTCCAGCGAGTATCACCGTATTCGTGCTGTAAGAGTGTAAACAAGCAGCTTTTGACTAAAAAACACGAAAAAATTGACTTTTTGCAAAATTTCACGAAAACGTTATTTTCGTGTTTTACACACAAAAACGCTATCTAATGAAGCTATTTGAGTGTATTTAAGTATATTTCGTTATATGGCACATAATTTAACGCAGAGGTTGTTAAAGAAACCAGCAACACATAGTATAATGCTTTCTACATTGTTTGGACATTATGTCGTTAGAGGGCGCTGTTATCGAACTAATGTTGAATTTTTTAAAAATTTGCATATCACCCGATTGAGTTCTTATTAGCGCAGTTTCACATATAACACTGCCCTATGCCTATATAAAAAGTTTCATATCGCTCGGATCATTTTCCAGCGAGTATCAGCGTATTCGTGCTGTAAGAGTGGAAACAAGCAGCTTTTGACTAAAAAACACGAAAAAATTGACTTTTTGCAAAATTTCACGGAAACGTTATTTTCGTGTTTTACACACATAAACGCTATCAGATGAAGCTATTTGAGTGTATTTAAGTATATTTCGTTATATGGAACATAATTTAATGCAGAGGTTGTTAAAGAAACCAGCTATAAATTGTACAGTGCTTTCTACCTTGTTTGGACATTATGTCGCTAGAGGGCGCTGTTATCGAACTAATGTTGAATTTTTTAAAAATTTGCATATCACCCGATTAAGTTCTTATTAGCACAATTTGATACATATCAATGCCCTATGCCTATATAAAAAGTTTCAAATCGCTCGGGTCATTTTCCAGCGAGTATCATCGTATTCGTGCTGTAAGAGTGTAAACAAGCACCTTTTGACTAAGAAACACGAAAAAATTGACTTTTTGCAAAATTTCACGAAAATGTTATTTTCGTGTTTTACACACACAAACGCTATCTAATGAAGCAATTTTAGTGTATTTAAGTATATTTCGTTATATGGCACATAATTTAACGCAGAGGTTGTTAAAGAAACCAGCAATACATAGTATAATGCTTTCTACATTGTTTGGACATTATGTCGTTAGAGGGCGCTGTTATCGAACTAATGTTGAATTTTTTAAAAATTTGCATATCACCCGATTGAGTTCTTATTAGCGCAGTTTCATAGATAACACTGCCCTATGCCTATATAAAAAGTTTCCTATCGCTCGGATCATTTTCCAGCGAGTATCAGCGTATTCGTGCTGTAAGAGTGGAAACAACCAGCTTTTGACTAAAAAACACGAAAAAATTGACTTTTTGCAAAATTTCACGAAAACGTTATTTTCGTGTTTTACACACACAAACGCTATCTAATGAAGCTATT
>NW_028328057.1:0-21711 GCF_054136105.1 Typopeltis vanoorti
AATTCCGCTCTAGCTGGATGAAATTTTTAATTTTAATCGGACTAGATTTACTGTGACAAAAATTGGTAGAATGAAATGTTTTCTCTAGAGATAAATCGCTATCTCTATAATGCACAAAGAAGCAGGATATACACTTACATTAAATGTTCTAAAATGTAAGAAAATAAATATTACGTTTCAATGACCCCTTCCATCTGTTGACTGTATCATGAGTAAATGGAAACTGAATATTTTCTAAACAATAATTGCATGAAAAATGACTTTTTGATGAATTATGAAAGAATTCATCGAAAAATTTTCGGTGAATTGTTTTTTCGATGAATTGCATTTTCGACGAATTGTCGTTTGATGAATTGGTCATTCGATGAATTGCCTTTTCGACGAATTGCCATGTCGAATTGCTTTTTCGATGAAATTGCATTCGAAGAAATGTCTTTCGATTAACTGTTTTTCGATGAATTTGCCTGTAACCTGTTAAGCACTAAGAGCTTTCAGTTTTTCTTAACATCTCTAAAGAGTGTGAAGAAAAACTGCTACACACTTGGGTCGAATGATGTTTTTGGTCAGATTGAAGGTCTGTAATGGATTGAAAAGAATTTCGACAGCCAGTTTTTAGATGTTTTTGGATTATCTTTTCAATATGGTCCTTCCACGTAACTGTTATAAATGTAGTATAAGTTTACAGTCATTTCTGGGTACAACTCCTACGAAAATGTCAAACGTTGCAAACTCCACAGAGGTCTCCCATGTCGAAAAGGTCTTCCTTATATTTTAACATCTCGTCATTCGAAATTTTTAGCTTTTATTATGATTGCAAGTTATGCAATGATCTATATTATTTCTAAAAAGAAATAAATAATTAGTATCAGTCAATCTAAACGCTAAAAAGGAAAATATTCACAAACTTTCATGTGTACTTTGTATCTAAATAATATAATTATTTCAGAGGTCATCTCGAAAGCAAAGAAAAAATCATTTACGGGGATATATTTTAGTAAAAGAAAACAAAGTTTATAAACTTCCTGATTAATGCAGGAATGGTAAAAATCAGAGTGCAAAAGCAATGAAATGATTAATGCAATAAAATAAAGGAACAACCTTCCTAACTTACTATGAAATATCTTTTGATGCTGGACAAGATGACGTCTGGCCTCAAATTCTTTAGAGCACGTGATACAACGAAATATTTCACGTACTTTCTAATGTATTTTCATTTGGCTCTTGAGACTATCAGCAGAGAAGAAATCCCGGTGGCAAACTTTGCAAGGAAACACTTCGCGATGCACTTTTAAGTGTTTCGTCAGATCGCTCTTTGTGGTGCAAAGTCGTAGGCAAATATCACAGAGATGCTTTGCCCAAGGATTCTGTCGACGAGAAAATAAACTGCATTGCTTATTGAAGGAAACTGAACCATCCCCTATAAACAAAACGAGGTTATATCAGCAGAACGAACATTTTCATAGAAGATATTTGTATTTAAAAGTTCAAAATTAGATTGGTATGAAATATTACAAAAAGCTAAAAAAAAAAGAAGATTGTTACAGAAGTCAGTTGACAGAGGACAATCGTCAGAAGTAAACTTTTACATCCTTACAAGAGATGTAATAGTTTACTTCTGACGATTGTCTTCTGTCTTCATAGATAATTTTTGAGGCAATTATTGATCGGGTTTATTATTTAAGGAACACTTCGCGGTATCTTTAATTGCTTGTAATATTCATGCTGAAAAAGGTGAACAATATAACCTGTCGACAGAAATCAAACAGTTAACAAGATCCACATTCCTTTCTTACTTCTAAAAACAGCAGTTCTCCTTATGCAATCCACAACTCCTCATCACTTCACTAAGAAATATGAAATATTTTGAAGTAAAATGAAACTTGCATCGTTCAAAGGAGTGTCTTAATTTTTTTCCTCGTGTTTTTTCCCAAACTAGTTTCTCACTAAACAAGTTATTCAGCCTCAGTAGGACAAACATTAATCTCAAAACAGCCGAGCAAATTAACTCGGCTGTTTTGAGATTTAAGGGAAGAGTTACTAAGGCTATGAAGCGAGGTTGAATTGGGAAAATTACCATAATGTTGAGTGCAGCGTAAGTGATCAGAATAAATATGCCTGTTCACTGTACATTCTTTGGTTTTCAGGTTTCGGCAAATGAAAAACTTAAGACTGCAGGAGACGAAATACTCAACCACCACCACTGGGTGAGACCACGAATAATCATCTTCATCTGAGAATCTTCTTATAAAGGGTTTTCGTATCCTAGGCAGTTGTCAAACCGAGGTGTATTCATGAAAATGTCATTGGCGAAGATGCTTCTCATACTCGTAATTAGTATTTAGTAAAAATATTTAGTAAAAAGTGTGATATTTGATCTTCAGATAAGCGTTTTCCTGGATTGATTCTCATTTCGTTCATGGAATTAACGTGCTTTAGGTCTACAGTCTTTTGTGGATGGAAATGTATAAAATAAAAATAAATCTTCCACCTACTCTTTAGTCTCAGAAGGGAATATGCAAATCTCCTTTAGCCGTTTGTATTATTACCGAAAAAATTCAATTGGAAACTGAAAAATGGTTGTCCGTTTTTCGAAAAGTCTACGGAATAACGGACGGAGTATACGAAGAAAAAATGAATTTATCGAATCGGCATGCCTTATTGAACGAAAGAAAAAAAAAAATAAAGGGGGATAGCGAAGATTTATACAGACTAGTATGAAGATGCGCACGCACTACAGAGGGGTATGACGTGCGCATGTGTCGTGAAGAGGCAGTACGCGCGCACATCTAGCACGTGTGTGCGTCGCTAATAAGCACGAGGATTTGGCAACGAGGAGAACTTCTAGTAAGTGTTTTAAATTATAGCCAAAGCAATTAAGACTATGAGACAATTGTATTAATCCATGTATCCATGTATTAAGTCTGTTAATCATGAGTGTGTTCTTCTTGCCACTTTGCCTGTTTTGTGTGTGTGTGGGGGGGGGGGGTTTCCTGAAGAGAAAACCCTATGGCTTCCAGTGTGACATTAATTCGCCTGCAGTTGCAAACCCTTATAAAGGCTTTTCAACTGAAGGTGAACTGGCAAGTACGAGACTTGCCAGTTCACCTTCAGAAAAAAAGCAGGCAAACTAGCCAGATTTGGCCCGTTTGCCTGCTTTTTTTTTCTGCCTGTTTGGTCAGTTTGTCAGATGAATTCACTCTATTAACAGATAATGCTTTGACCTCATGGATAAAGCATTATGTCTGCTAATCATCCCTATCAACTGTAATATATCTTAACTAAGTTGGGAATGCTACTCCTTCCAACTTAATTCCGATTCTGAGTCTCAGATTCCTTAAACACAAAGAGAAAAACAGACATAAAAAAACGATTTTTTTTTCATTTTCTTTCTTGTATTGATGGTTCAATCAACAGGATTGAACTTAGTGATTGAATCACTAAGATTTGCTACACAGATGTTATTTAGACGTTCTGGGTCTGAGCTTTTCGACATATTCACGAAGGTTATTCTCCTCAGAATATTTCCACTATAACATATTTATTCATGAAAAATGCTTAGAAAACTAAAATGACATCCAGGAGAACTTCTCGCCGAACACAGTATGGAAACCCTGGGGTAATCCATCCGTATTGTGGGATGAGTTGTTTATTTTTACACGTCAGAAAACTAACTTCTCTTTTATGATCGTTGTAGTTTTTAAAGTGGTAACTATTTTACTTGTATAACAGTTGGAAAGTTTTATCTAAGCACGTGATTTCGTGTGTTGTTGATCAATTCGTTCACCGCCGTTGTACATAATAAACAGCGTGTTGCAGCACATTCTAGAGTAACGTGATGTGTGAGCAGTGAGTGTTAGTGAAGTTTAATTTTGCATGTGAGTGTTTCTCTTTTTATTATCGAAAGTCTAAATTTTGCTACTTGTTATTTTAAAGATTTAATTTGGCCCAATGGAGAAAGAAAAGCAATTTCTTTGGAAATGAAAATTGCAATTTTAGATCGCTTAGCAAAAGGAGAGGGATCTATAGCGATGGGTAAACATTTTAATTTAGGCAAATCTACTATAAGAGCAATTAAAAAGAATGAAGTCACAATAAGAAAATCTGTCACATCTAGCACAAATCTAAGTGCCAAATTATCATCGTACTCAAGAGATGCTTTATTAGAAAATGCGGAACGAGCGCTCATAATTTGGATTGAAGAATTAACTCAAAGAAGAATTCCTATAAGTTGTTATTTAATTAAACAAAAAGCTCTTCGGTTTTATGAACAGATGAAGCAATTGAAGCCATCTATTTCCGCTTCCCAGGCTGATAAAGCATTTTCGACTAGTAAAGGATGATTAACCGGGTTTTTAAAAAGGAATGCACTTCGTAACGCGAAGATTAAAGACGAGGTTAAAGTAGCCAAAATTTTTCAAGAGATGTTAGCGAAATTTATTGAAGATGGTGGATATTATCCCGATCAAGTGTTTAACGCTGACGAAACAGGATTGTTTTGGAAGAAAATGCCTAATCGAACTTACATCACAAAGTCTAAGAATAATGCAAGTGGATTTAAAGCATGCAAAGATCGAGTGACATTGTTACTTTGTAGCAATGCATCAGGATATCGAATGTTGGAACCCCTCACAGTAAATCGATTTCTAAGAACACGTGCTCTAAAAGGCAAATATCTAAAACAGCTGCCATACAGTAACTATATGTATTTACTGAATGGTTCAATAATTGCTTTGTACCAGAAGTGGAAACATATATGAAGCAAAAAGCTCTCGATTTTAAAAGTTTTATTAATTGTTGACAATGCACCAAGTCATCCACATTTAAAATATCCAAATGTGCGGGTAGTGTTTTTTCCATCCAATACAACAAGCATTATTCAGTCATTAGGGCATAATTACTACATAATAATCAAGGCATAATTACTACTTTTAAAAAATATTATGTTGAACACACTTTTCAATTTATATTGGATAAACCAGAAAATGAATCATTAACAGTAACTGGAGTTTGTAAAAAAAATTCTATTTTGGACTGCTTAAATCATGTTGCATCTGCTATCGCTGAAATAAGACCACAAACTTTAGATGCTTGCTGGAAAGCAGCTTCGCCTGTACGTGTTGCAAACAGTGCAACCATGCAAACATCTACATTATCAACTGAAATCATTACTTTAGCACACGAAATTTGTGGAGAAGATTTTGATACATTTAGCCAGAACGATGTAGACGAATTGCTTGTGGATAATGCCTTTAGTGACGATGATATTATTGGATACCGATTAACTTTCGATATCGTTGAAGATCCATAAAACGATAGTGAAGCAAATATATATAATTTGAAAACGTCTTGAACTGTGCGATAAATTGGAAAATCATTTTCTTGTCAACCACACAAATCCTGAACAAATACACAGCCCAAGCGGCAGTGCATCTAATGACGTAACGTGCAACGCCAGCAAATAAATATCGGCGTTAGATCGCAGTGCATTTGTTAGGGTGATTAAAACCCTTGGAGGGTAATGGATGGCAATGCTGTAGCCAATGATGTTCTAACTGAGGCTCGGCTATTGCTGTTACCCTCCTGCCATGATCAGAGCTTTAATAGCTCAATAACACCTTAACCCTACACTGTCCTCTACAGATAACGGGGAAGATGAAAAGCATTCTTGCTTCGCCCCTTTAAGCCAGTCCTTATAAGGACTATAAGTGCATTTGTTTCGTGTAACGATAATTGAAAAAATATAATTATTGTCATATTTTTAACAGTGACACTCGTCATAATTCAGCCTTATATCTATAATAAATAAATAATTATATGTTATTTTAACAAAATAAAATAAGATTGACAAAAAATACTTCACCACGCACACGCACTAATAATAAACGTTTCATATCTCACAGAAATAACGTGCGTATGGATACTAAAAATACGCTCCTGTTTGGGCAGTATGGGCAGAACCGGCGCTATGGTTTTTGTCGCCAGTATGCAATTTCTATCTAAGCACCCCTGTAACAATCTGGGCGTGTGTGGTTCTTTTACGATACGATAATAAAAATTTAAATTTTCTTAAATAAATTTTTTGACGAGACAGCCACACGTTGGTTAGCTAAATGTAACTAACCGGGGGTGTTGACTAGGCAGGATAATCGTTAAAAATCCGAATATTCAAAAAATTCTCAAAAGTTAAAGCAAATTTTGATAAAGCCACTTCACTTTAATCGTTGAATATAATGATACAGAGATTATAGCCTTCACACCGACCCGAATCGCTAACAAAATTAAAATGAATTTTAATTAAAGTTAAAATTTATTTGAACTAAAGTTTAAAAAATCCTTGCATTTTACAAGTTACTAAATTCTTAGTAACTTGTAAAATTTTTTATTAATTTTATAAGTGGAACTATCTTTTAGGAAAATAAAAGAAACTCAAATAGATGAGAAAATAAGAAAAGAATTCAGAAATAATTAGAACATTTAATATAAGTATTCAAAAAATAACATCTTCAGAATAACAGAAAATAAATTAAATTACATAAATATACGTGAAATTTTTTAAATTAAAATTTTAGGGTTTCAAAAAAAGAGATTTCATATTCACAAAATTAGAAATAATGGTCTTAACGTCTAATTCCGCACATATATCATTTTCAATAGCTATTAACGCAAAACTAAAAAGCCTTGTTTTGTGACATACTTGTTCTTAAGTAAAAACGTTCTATTAACGAACACATTGCAACGTCTATAAGTGTATAAAGCACATTCACTCTAAATTTACCTTCTGGCGATTGGGGCGTTTCACCATGATGCTCCTAGTTAAATTGCCGTGTCTTATTTCGTCGTCGAACTTCCGTACCAGTTTTAAATTATTGTTCTCCATTAACCTCTTCATTCAGTTCTTTTGGCGTGTTTAGAACTTCTTTAAAATTTGTATCTGATCGATACTCTTGTAAGAATATTTTTAAGTTTTCGATAGATTCTAAAGCAAGTGTAATGTTCATATTTTTGTCTTGAAGTATTTTGCTCACAGGGTTTATTCTGTTAAGAAAATCACACCAAGTTACAAGAGAGCAAATAAATTTGTAGTCCTTTATTTTTGCACATCATGTTTTGTGCTTCATGCTGTTTCTTTATTAAAATTTTCATTATTTAAAATTTCAAAAAGTGCATCGTAAATTTCTCCTAACTGATATCGTAGAGAGTGGATTGCATTAAGTTTACTTTCCCATCGCGTTTCTGATGAGTGTTTCAATGTTTATTTTTTACGAACTTTAAAAGGATTGCCCAACGTTTGTAAGAGAATGAAAAGAAATTGTATATTTCTTGAATAATTGGAAAGAAACTAATTGTATCTGCATTTGCTTTGACTGCATCGTTAATGATTACATTTAGAGTATGAGCAGCACATGGCATGTAAAAAGCACGAGGATTTTTGTTGAAAAGCAAATTTTGAAGCCTATATTTTTTCCATTTCATATTTGCTCCATTGACATACCCTTGACCTCTCATGTCTTCAATGGGAATGTTCCATTTTTCCAGTTGTTCCATTATTGTTGCACATAAATGTCTGGAATCTGATATATCTGCAAAATCTAAAATATTTTCCCTGATTTTGACAATTCCATTGTCACAGGAAACAAAGCGAATAAAAATGGTCATTTGTTCTGTTTTACTTGCATCAGGGGTGCAGTCTAAAATTATGGAATAATATTTAGATTTTAGAATTGATAATAAAATTGTATCCCTGATTGCGTTACTTAAAGTTTCCGATATTTCATTTTGACCGTCTTGACTCAAATAGTGTACTCTATTGTTTCGTTGCAAGGCCCTTTCAACATGATTGTCCATAACGGGATCAAACTTCGCAAACAGTTCGACTAATTTTAAAAAATTGTCGTTATTCCTTTCATATAATTTATCAGATGAACCGCGAAAAGCTAAATTTTGGCTACCAAGGAATTTTATAATTTCAATCAAGCGTTCTAAAACAATCGTCCAATGTTTCTTTTCCATTTCATATATGCTTTGAGTCTGGCAATCAATAGCAGTTTTGTTTTTTAAATTTTTATCAAGTTCCTTCCATTTCAAGAAATTTTTCATGCGAGTTCAACTAGTCTCATGTCTATGCAAAGTTGTACTTACATTTTTCCAATCGTAATAACCTTCTACAACACCTTGATTCAGTAGGTGCGAAAAGTTTGCAACAAAAGCAAAATACGAATTTAAAGTTTCGGAATAAATGAGCCATGTTCTTGGCACCAGCTCCCCAATTTCCATTTTTCTATTGTAATACATGTCGACAAATTAACGACCATATGTATCTCTGAGATATATTATATTTTTCTTTTGAACAGGCCCCATTTCAATTAAAACAACTCGCATATTTTCATCAATATTTCCCCATTCACCTGGATCTAAATTTACAGAGACTAACAATGTGTTAGTTTCGTGGTCAACTACAACTAAATCTGTTTTTCACTTAAATCATGCATCTTGTTATCTTGTTCAATAGTTGCAATAGTACGTTCATGAAAACTGGATGATGTGCACGGTTCTTCAACTCTGATTTCTGATGTATCGAGTTGGTTACAATCTGCATCAGAATATTTTAATATTTTAACAAATTTATTAAGAAATGGAAATGGAATCAAAAATTTAAAAAAAGTTATCCGGTGCACAAAAGTGTAAGTGCCATGCTGCAAAAGAAGCAGATATTACTTACACTTTTGTACAAATGCTTTGTACGAAAATTCGTTTCTGCGCATAAAAACGTTCACCATTTTCACTTTAGATAGACTGCAGTAGACACAACATGCTACAGGCAAGCATTTATCTTGCTCTCGCTGCGAAATTGTAAACAGCCAGCTGATCAATATACATTTTTTTAAAAAATTTTTATTCGGTGTATCCGTCGTTTATTTTAATATTGATCATTCTAAGAATTTTTTGTTTTTATGATAAAAATTTTGTTTCTTAAAAATGAGCTTATGAACTGGACCCCTTATAAACTGTACCCGGCGGCGGCGCCCACATGACCGTTTAAAAAATCTCCAACTTTCTCACTTCTCCTAAGGACCAGCTTCCACATCTTAATCATCCAGGTGTCTACCAGATTCCGTGCTCTTGTGGATAATCTTATTTTGGACAAACGGGAAGATCTGCCTCAATTCGGCTAGAAGAACACCAATCTTATATTGAATACTTTAAACCTGAAAAGCCTGGACTTGCAGAACATGGAATCTTCACTAGACAGAGTTCATTGGAGAAAGACAAGAGTTCTTCACAAAAGTCAGTTCTTCATGGAACTCTTTTATAAAGAAACGTGTGAAACTCTACTTCATTCTCCTAACTTAAACAGATCCGACGGCTTACGCCTATCCCCTTTATGGGATATAGTACTTTATAAATCAGCTAATCTTTCGTAACTTTTTATTGTATTTATTTATTTTTTTAAGGAAATTTATTGACCTTTTTAGTTATCTTACACCAGCTACTTAGGTGGCGCTTTTTGGAATTGTCCCTTATTTAATTTGAGCTTAATATGTACTGAAGATGCCTGTGACACACAGGCGAAAATTATACTATTAAATAATCTTTGTACGTGAGTTTTTTCCGTTATTAACTTTGTAATAGAAGTAATATTTATTTGTTAATAATGCATGCATTTATAAGCATTCCATTTAGGATTTTATTTTTTGTGGACAGAAGACGTCTTAAGCTTGCGCGGCAATAATTGAGCTTTGCGTTGTGTATAAGGCCCAAAAAATAAAGTCTCTTCCAGAGTATCCTATGTGGACTAGTCTCTTTTCTCTGCATTGGGACTGAATATCACACGTTGGACTGCAATACGTCCATTCGGTATGTGTGTTAAAGAGACTATGCAAGCAATTGTCTTGTGTTAACATTAGTTAACTTTGTGTTAACATTAGATATTTTACTAGAATTTTAAGTAGTATTGTTTGCTTTTGTTTCTTGGTGTGTCTGTGCAATTTTTGCGTGTTTTCTGTTATTTTAATTATTATTTTTTAAGAAAAGATAGCGTACACATGGCACCGATAAAGAAAAAAATGGCGGCCAGGTCGCCATGTTTGTTTAAGAGTTTCGATGTAAACGAATTTATGCAATGTGCTGTCTGTGAGATGTATGCCTTGCGAAGAGCGGTGGGAGTCTGGTTAGAAAGTGATAGTGGAGTTAATATGTGTAGAAAGTGTAAAGAGAATGAGGACTTAAAGCGTGTTTCGTGTGTCGTTAACGATAGTCAGCATGTAGAAAATGGCGGTGTGCTAGAGAATTGCGTGGTAGTGCCAGATAGGTGTGAGAGCGTCGCTGAAAGTGTAAATGAAGGTAGAAACACAGAAAGAATGGATGCTTTGATCGATAATGAAAATGGTTTGATAAATGCGAGTAGCGAAATTGCCCTTTTGAATGGTGCCATACACAGAGCTAAAAGACAACTGGAGCGTATGGAAAAATGTGTGTTGAACGCACCGACAAATAACCGGCGGAAGTCTGTGACGGCAAATTATAGAATGTTCGGAAACGTCAATAAAATGAAGGAGCGAGTGCTGTATGGGGATTCGCTATTAAGAGGCGTAATAATTGAGAGTTTAACGAAGTCGTACCAGCCGGGTGCGAACATAAAGGACGTCAGCGAATCTATTCGACTGCAAAAACAGAGGGTGAAAGAGATGATAATCGTTGCAGGAACGAATGATTTGAAAGAGGACAAAATGGAAATGATAGAGGATGTGAGGGAGTTGTTTGAGGTAGCAAAAGAGAAGAGTGAGAGAGTTAGGATGGTGAGTATCTTACCGCGGTATGACAGCGAAGTGTTTAGAAGGAGGGCCATAATTGCCAATGACTTTATGCGTGGGTTATGCATGGAGAGTGGTGTGGAATTTGTGGATGTGTGGAATGAGTTCGATGGGCGAAAGGAATTATATAAGATGGATGGGTTACATTTGAATGGAGTTGGTGTACGGAGACTTGAAAGAGTGTTGATGAATGATGTGGAAGTGGATGTACAGACTCAGGGAAACTAGATTTATTAAGAGGGGGGGGAGTAGATATGCAGACTTTAGGGGGGCAGTTAAGTGTATGAATGAGTATATTATGCCCGAGCGAGTACGACGGACAACAAATCAGAATGGGATAGTTAGTATAAGGCATCAAAGTAGGGATGGGACAAATGGGCTTCTGCGATTCATGTACACTAATCCCAGGAGTATTAGGAACAAGAAGGAAGAGTTTTTGGTCATGGTTGGCACTTCCAGGCCACAGGTTGTCGGTATTAGTGAAACATGGCTGACAGAAGATGATAAAGCTAGTGGGATTGAATGCGACGGGTATAGCGTGTTCAGGAGTGACAGGGTGAATAAAAAGGGGGGAGGAGTGTTATTGATGATAGCTGATGAGCTTCAGCCAAGGAGTATAGAAGTTGAACTGCAGGATGGGGAAAAAAGCACATTTGAGGCTGTTTGGTGTGAGATAGAATCTAGCAGAACAAAATATACGATTGGGTGCTGCTATAGACCGGATGATGGAGTGGATGGTGGGGATAGTATGCATAAGCAAATAGAAGAAATGAGTGGAAGGAGGGTAATTATTATGGGTGATTTCAATTATGGTAACATTGACAGGAAAGAGGAGAGGGCACATGGCAGGAAGGAATTGGATTTTATGCGGTTATTAAGGGACAACTATCTACGGCAACATGTATTGGAAAATACCAGGGGGCAGAGAGTGCTGGACCTAGTAATTGCAACCGAGAATGTGGCTGTAACGAACATGACCATGTTGCCACCAATTGGTGAGAGTGACCATAAGGTCATGACTTGGGAGGTGGCTAAAGGAGTCAAATTTACAATTAAGACAGGGTACATGTGGAATTACCAGGCTGGTAAGTATGACAAGCTTAGGTGTGTACTTGGCTCAATGCCATGGCAGGTAAAACTGCAAGGGCTGGATGTTGATAGTGCATGGGAGGTGGTTAAGAACTGCTTGCAGGAGGCAATGGTTGACTGTATACCAAGAGTCCGAATAATAAATCAAGTAGGGGTTAAATGGATGAATAACACTATTAAGCTTGAGCTGCAAAAAAAGAAACAATTGTGGAGGGAATTTAAGGAGAAGGGTGACCATCAGGCGCAGGAACAGTATAAAGCTCAGGCCAGGATGGTAACAAGGGTGGTAAGAAGAGCAAAAGCAGATTACGAAAGGAAATTGGCCACGCAGGCTAAAGAGAATCCCAAACAGTTTTTTCAATATGTTGCAAGTAAAAGGAAAAATGCTCATGGTGGAATGATCTTAAAAAATGCTGAGGGTAGGGAGGTAACCGAATCAGTCGATATTGTGAAATTACTGAGCGAGCACTTTGCAAGAGTATATCATCCAGGTGGTGACTTTGCAGGAATGGAAGAACCAACAGCTTATACTGGAATTGTGATGAATGAAGTAGAGGTAACTAGTCTATTACAGAACCTCAATGTCAATACATCTGTGGGATTGGATGGTATACCAGCTCGTGTCGTACGTGAAGCGGCCAAAGAATTGTCAGTGCCCTTGACCATTTTGTTTAATTTGAGCCTCAGGACTGGGTCAGTCCCAAGGGGGTGTAAAGAGGGGAAAATAGTTCCACTGCACAAAGGTGGTTCCAAGGCTGCTGTTGAAAATTACCGGCCAATCAGCATAACAGGAATCATTATCAAGGTCTTAGAGAAAATAGTCAAGAGGAAAATACAAGATTGGATAGAAGAAAATGGGATACTGTATCGGGGACAGCATGGTTTTGTGAAGGGTAGGTCATGCCTCAGTAACTTGCTCACGTATTATAACACAGTGACGGCTGAGCTGGATAAGGGTAATGGGTTTACAGTGATTCTACTGGACCTTGCTAAGGCCTTTGACAGGATACCACATGGAATTCTAATCAGTAAATTGCAGCATATGGGAAGACATAGGATTGGTGAGATGGATAGGAGGGTGGTTGACGGAGAGATATCAGAGAGTGGTTTACTCAGGAGTAGAGTCCACAAGACGGCCTGTGACTAGTGGTGTACCACAAGGATCTGTTCTTGGACCACTGCTGTTTAATTTGTTCATAAATGATATAGGAAAGGATCTGAGAGGAACAGTTCATTTGTTTGCGGATGATGCGAAGTTGGGTAGGGCAATAGTGAATGCAGATGACGTCAAAATATTGCAGGATGATTTGGATAGATTGGAGGTCTGTGCTAAGGGGAATGGATGTCAATTTAATGTGGCAAAATGTAAGGTTATGCATTTTGGGGTGAAAAGATTGGCGGCAGTTTACAGCATTGGTGGAACCGTGCTCCAGGAAATTGATGAGGCACGAGATTTAGGAGTGTTGGTGGATAAGGAATTGAAATTTAGAGGACACGTTGCAAAAGTGGCCAAATCAGCTCATCAAATCACTTGGTTGCTGAAGAATACGTTGACAAGCAGAGACAAGCAGGTTATTGTTCCTCTGTATCAAGCCTTGATAAGACCCCATCTCGACTACTGTGCTCAGATTTGGTCACCTAGGTTTCTTCTTGATGGGGAGGATCCAGAGGCGAGTGACCAAGATGATAGCAGGTCTGTGGAATGAACCGTATGAGAACAGGTTGAGGATTTGTGGGTTGCAAAAATTGGTTGATAGGCGGAGGAGGGGAGATATGATTGAGACATTCAAATTACTGAAAGGTTTCTATAAAATTAATTCAGAAGATATCTTTGAAAACAGGGCTGGTTGTGGGAGGACTAGGGGATATCCATGGAAACTGGTCAAAAGTGTGGTTAGTAAAGGTGTTAGAGCTGGGTTCTTTACTTTTAGAGTGGTGAATGAGTGGAATGCGCTCCCTGAGTCTGTGGTGGATGCTGTGACAGTGAATGAGTTTAAGGCGAGGTATGATAGATACTGTAAGAATGTCGAATAGTTGTGATGACTAGGATTTGGGGCCTCCCTCGATGAGTCTAATGACTCCCTGGAGTTGCCCGTAATAATAGTAATAGTAATAATAATAATAATTGTCACGAATGTTAACAACTGTCTACACCAAACATAACAGCATCCTGCCCATCTGTACTGATGTTCAAGATCAGAGATCTCTATTGGATCTGTTGGCATAATTTATCATTAAATTTACTGGTAAAAAAAACCAGTGTAATGTTATTCTAAATTTAAATTAGTAGTCAAAAAAATATACTCAATGAACAGACCGAATGGGACAATGAAACATAAGGCACGTTTTGTGAAACTCAAATGTAAAAAAGCTAGACTCTTAAACCATCTCACGTTCTCAAAATGATGCAGGGACTTCAACATCATTCCTAAATTTTTAGTTATAAAAGAAAAATTCCACTCAAGAAAGATTAAAAGAATATATTTCAAAACGTCCCTGGCACTATTACGTGATATAATACAAAATATTAGATACGAACTTAGCAAAATAGATCTAACATGGTTCCGTCTTTATGAAGACATTTTTCGAACAACATAGAAACTGACTAATGGACACTTCTTTGATAACATGATATATAATAGTTTCAACAAGACTTTTCTTATCAGCAAAAAGTAAATTAAAAAATTTAATGTTATATGAAAGAAGTCATAACTCTAAACCCAGCCTGCCTGAGCACAAGGCAATCTTTAACCTGTCTGACCATTCTTTAACACAACCGAAAGTAAGCATACTAAAAAAAAAAGGATTCAATTTTGCTATCGCACCTAACATTATTCCAAAGGTCGACATTATTTCCAATATAGAGACAGCCTTCTCGTCTTTTTCCAAAACAATAGCCAATGATCTTATATTAAAGGAGGCTGTTATCCTTTTATTGTCAAGACCACCAAACCAAAATATAACACCTACATAAAAGAGAGCTCTCTCCAACTTGAAGGACAAACAAATCATTTTAAAAGCAAAGGATACTCGATGGGTATCCTCAACACCAAAGACTACACAGCGAAGATCACAGTCACTCTCAGATACAACTTATCAGATATTAGACTCAGACCCTACAGGGAAAAACCACAAGGCCAGTAATAATTTATTATGTAATATGAATAGTTGGTCTACAGATCTACAAGAGAACTTGGTCACTGCACACAGTGACACCAAGACTTACGGTTCTCCTAAAGTTCACAAAAGTGGAGTCCCTCTATGTCTCACAGTAGATGGAAGAAATTCTCCAATCTATCTATTGTTTAAATTGATCATATTCGAAATCTGATACCTACATAAAGAATTCAAAGCACTTCATTACTAAATTGAAAAACATCTCTATTTTTACAAGAGATATTCTTGCCAGCCTGGACGTGGTATCTTCATTCACTAACACCCCGGTAGAAGAAGTTATCAACATTTTACCCAATCTGTATCCTCAAGACACTGCTAACTTCTTCAGTCATTGCCTCAAAGCAAACTTTAAATGGAACGGCACTATCTACGAACAACTAACTGGCTTGGTTATGGGAGGTCCCTATCTCCTCCGTGTGGAGATCTATTCATGGAGAAACTAGAAAATGACATCCTGTCCCAATTAGAACCTAAGCCATTAATATGGTGAAGGTATGTTGATGATATTCTTTATAATTTGGAGAAACACTAAAACAGCGCTTTTTGACTTTCTAACAAAGATAAATTTGTTCCATCAGAAAATCAAATTCAACTTGAAAATTGAGAAGGATAGACGACTACCATTTTCGGATACCCTAATCAAAAAACAAGCAGATGGACATATCAGCCTTAAATTCTACTATAAATCAACATATACTGGACATTATCTTCAATTCTCGTCTACTCACATTTCTCAAAAACTTAGCATCATATACATGCTCAAAAATAGAGCCACCAGTATTATATCAGAAGAAAAAGATCTCCAGAACGAATTAACTCATATATCACAAACCCTGGTAAACTACTATCCAAGATATTTAACCTGACATTAGTAAGGTGGGGTGTCACAGACTCCAAAGATATAGAAAGAAATAACTGTGACATCACCTTACTAACGCTAGGTTAATTAAAAATATTCTTCATAGCAACCCTACACAACAACAATCTGCCAAGACTCAATATAAATCCACAATTGCCATCCCTTATGCAGGAACAATGTCAAAAAAAGATTGCAACTCTTCAAACCTTTTGAAATTAGAGTAACTTTCAAACTGATCTGAAACATATTAACGTTACCAAAAGACAGCAATGCCTTCTTCAAATACGCTGGAGCATACAACATCCCTTGCTCTTGTGGTCTAAAACACATAGGTCGGACATCACGAAATCTTGAAATAAGACAAAAGGAACACGTAGGGGATGTTAAAAACAACAGAATCGATAGTTCCTTATTAGTCCTCCACTTCTTCAACACAAACCACACCATTGAATTGGACCAAAGTTCCATGCCTTATCTAGAAGAAAATTTCCGATGTCGCGATTTCAAAGAAGCCACAGTGGTTCTCCGTTCCGAAAGCAGCCTAAACAAAATCAGTGAATGATCCTGCCTGACATATGGAAAATCCTAATAAGATCGTAAGCTTGCCAGAATTTAATTTCGCTGTAAACTAAAGAGCGTGTACACACAATAACTAAACACGCTCTATGCATGTCTTTTTAATTCTGTTATATTTTGTGTGTTTGTTCTATGTACTAACGACTTTGAGTTGTCTTTACCGTTTGTATGCCCTGAAGAAGCCAAACAGCTCAGTTGCTGAAAATTGTTGGCATAATTTGTCATTAAATTATTGGTAAAAAAAAAACCCAGTTTAATCTTATTCTAAAATTAAGTTAGTGACCAAAAAAATATACTCACAAACATCTTGGCATTTGTCATACTGGGGATGGCAATGACAACTGACTTATGCCAAGAATCCAGAAACTCTGTAAATACTATTCATGTAGTAATAGGAGATCCAGAGAGGTAATGGATGTCATCAGGCTTGACTGCACTAGGATGAGACAGGGTAACAGACCTCTTTTTAGTTCCGCCTTAACTGTATGGTAGCCCGCATGGAGAAAAAAGTCTAGCTTCTGTTTCTCTTTCAATATTAAAAATTCAGCAATGGCTTTAGGTTTAGGATTCTACAATGGCTTTAGGTTTAGCAACAACACATTATGATCCAAAGTAGACAAAAGGTGTGTTCTATATCTTTCATTTTCCAGATTTTACCTATACAATTTTTGAACTTGATGTTTGATTAATAGATGAAGTACACTGGATTTAAGACTGATTCTGACCCTGACGTCATAATATGTTTGGCCTGAGCACATTTGAAAGCAGTAAGATTGGTCTCTGGTCATTTAAAGTGCCTTCAACGAAAAGATTAGATGTGATCATACTGGAGTCTTGAAAAATAACAGCTTAATTTCGAAGAAAACTCTTAATAAGAAGCTAGTAATAATGCACACTCAACCAGAGTAGACTGTACACCTCATGAGTTTGCATATCAGGAATCTGATGATGGTTCAAAGTATGTCGAGGAGTTTTTAAAAAAATGTCCATTAAAGTCATTTGCAACAACTCAGGTTAATGTAGTGTTTATAAGTGTAAATTTATGGCACTATTCAGTCTATCTTCATTATCACTCCAAAATATGCTGCACTGACATTAACATAAGCTTGATTTTTGCCAATCATAATTATGCATTTAATAATTAATTGGCTATCTGGTGAAATAACGCGCTGTTAGAAAGCTCCTGAAAAATGTGTGAATTTTGTTGATTGTTTTCTTTGATAGTGTATTTTTGGTGTGATTGTTGTACTACAGTTTTATAGCATAATTACATATATAATTACGAATTCGTTATTATTAGACCTTAAAGCAGTACCGGCAGAACACATGGAGGCAGCTTTGTCATTCCATGATTTTAATTTAGACTTAGTCGTTTTGTTAAGTGTGAGGTGTGCTATATGTATTCTCTTGCTTACATAAATGATTTGTGGATGTTTACGGCAGATGGAACGAGGGTATGTGCGCAAAGTGCGACCTGAACGAGGAATTGATGAATGCAAATATGAAATTAATGACAGAAACTGCTGTCATGTACACAGCATGAGAAAGGTGGATGCTCGGAGAGGAGGTGAGAGCATGTGTAGAAAGGAATGGGATGATCTGGGATCAAGAGGAAACAGCTGGAATTGAAAAGGGTGTTAAAATGAAGAAGCAGAAAGGGAAATGACCCCAGTCGAGCATTGAGAGATCACATCGATTGGGTGGTATCAGTGGAACTAGCTGTAGATCCAGAAATGAGCTGTTGTATTTGTAAACAAATGCTAGAAGTATAAGAAACAAGACAGATGAAATGGTTGCACTAATTGCGTCTGTTCACCCAAAGAATGTTGGAATAAGTAAGACATGGTTGGAAGAGGATGACATCCTGACAGGAATACAGATGGAAGGGTATGATGTGTTTCATGAGGATAGAAAGGGTAAAAAGGGAGGGGGATTGCTGGATTGCTATTGATGATGGAGGAAGAGTTATGTCCATACAAAGTAGAGATGCAAGATGGAAATAGTGCCAGTGGTTTGGAGGCAGTATGGTGTAAGATAGAGGTGAATGGAATCAAATACTTGGTTGGATGTTGTTATAGACCAGGAAATGTGGGTGGTGGTGATTATATAATCATCATCATCATCATCAAATTCCTGCCATGTACCCTCAAGGGGTGTACAGGATATGACAGTACTACATGAAAAAATTACATCATTACTAACTTCCTATGTACAATTTTCCTCCAAATCAGTCTGTTACTTGTCAAGACTCCAACATTATCAGATCTTATATTTCTATCGTCTAAGGCACTTTGTACAGTATCAATCCACCTATATCTTGGTCTTCCTCTGGGTCGTTTTCCTGCCAACCTGGCAGAGAACACTTGTTTTGCTAATCTTTCCTCTCCCATTCTATTTAAGTGACCATACCATCTGAGATTAGCTCTGCTAACGCATTCCTGGATGCTGACAATGTCAAGTTCTTTCCTAATATCCTCATTTTTAATATGATATTGCCATTGATGCCATCTGTTCACGCCTCTAATCTTTCTCAGGACTCTCATATCTGCGGTCTCTAGTCTTTGGTCAAGTGTTTTACTTCTGACCCAGCTCTCAGATCCATAAGTTAAAATTGGTTTGAACACAGTCTTGTATACAGCTAATTTAGTGTTCCGACTAATTTCTTTCTTATTCCATATGAATTTATTCAATTGACTTCCCACCATACCAGCTTTGCTGATTCTGTTGTCTATTTCTATATTTAGTTTACCATCTTCAGTAAAAATTGTGCCTAAGTAGCTAAAATGTGTTACTTGTTCCACAGGTTCTCCATTCACAACACAGTTGACATTTTCAATGATTCTGCCTATTTTCATTGTCTTTGTCTTTTTATTGCTGACCTTCATACCATATCTATTACAACAGCTATTCAATTTAGTCAGAGAATCTTGCAGACTTGTAGCGGATTTATTTAGAAGTATAACATCATCCGCATAAAGCAAAGAGCTGACATTAACATCTCCAATTTTGATATCAGGTTTAATACCACATTCCTTCATAATGTGATCCATATAGATAATGAATAACAGAGGGGATAATGTACATCCTTGTCTCACACCAGATTTAACATTAAACCATCTTCCTGTACTTCCTTCAATTCTAACTGCTGACTCACAACTCAAATAAAGACTAAGTATTGCTTGATATAATGCCCCATTGACACCATATAACTGCAGCGTATTGAATAGCTTCTCTCTTGGCACCTTGTCATATGCCTTTTCCAAATCGACAAAACTTAAATACAGATCTTTGTTATATTCCCATGCTTTCTCGACTATTTGTCGTAAAGTGAAGATCTGATCCTGACAGCCTCTATTTGGCCTGAATCCAGCTTGTTCTTCACCAAGCTTTTCTTCCACAATTCTTCTCAACCGTTTCTCAAGTATACTTGCATAGATCTTGCCAGGAACACTCAGTAGGGAAATACCTCTGTAATTCTCACATTCAGTTTTATTTCCCTTTTTATATATGGGTACTATGAGAGCTCTACTCCAATCATCGGGAATTCGTCCCTCTGTCCAGGCTTTCTGAACTATGCAGTGCAGCCACTGTAAGACTCTTATACCACCATACTTCAGCATTTCTGGTCGAATATCATCTACTCCTGCTGCCTTTCCACATTTCAAGCCTTTGATGGCTTTTTCTACTTCAAGTATGGATATGTATTCCTGACTGCATGCCTGGTCAGTGTTTTTTTATCACTGTGCTGTCATCACTGCTTGTTTCATTTAGCAGTTTTTCAAAGTAATTACTCCATACTTCAAGGATATCTTTTTCTCCTGTTTTCATTTCACCTTTATCATCTCTAATTCCTTTTACAGCACTCTTTCCTCCATTCCTAAGCTTCTTCAACAACCTCCAGAATATTTTGCCACCTTCTTGATATTTATTTTCTATATTCTTGCCAAAGTCCTCCCATGACTTTTGTTTAGCTAGTTTTACACACTGTTTAGCTTTCTTACATTTGTCTCTGTATTCTGTAAGGGTAAAAGCTGACTTATTTGCCAGGAACTTTTGATATGCTTTCTTCTTTTCCTTCACTACCTCTTTAACTTCCTGTGTCCACCAGGGAGTTCTGATTTTTTTTATCCTTGCACACAACCTCACCACATGCCTCTCTGGCAGAATCAATCAATGTTTCCTTCAGAGTTTGCCACTGAATCTCCAAGGTTTGATTCCTGTTCTCAAACTCTTTCATTTTCTTTTCAATAATATTTCTGTATTTTAGTCTACAGTTCACATCTGAGAGCTGCTCAATTTTTATTCGCTTTAAAACTTTCTTACATGTTATTCTTTTCAATATGAAATTCAATTTAATCCTGCTCAAGACTAAATAGTGATCACTTCCAATTTCAAATCCTCTGTACACTCTGGTGTCCTGCACCAGGGAGAAAACATCACTATCAACAATAACATAGTCAATGAGACTTTTCTTATTCCTAGCCTCTTCTCTCCATGTGAATTTGTGCACATTTTTATGTTGGAACATGGTGTTAGTAATAACCAGTCCATGTCCTGAGCAGAAATCCAACAGATATTTGCCATTATTATTAGCTTTGCTCTTTCTCCAAATTTTCCCAAAATATTTTTGTATGTCTCACAATCATTTCCTACTCTACTATTTAGATCCCCAACAAGTACCAATTTTTCATTGTGTCAGTTGCTTTTTCTAAAGCCTCAAAAAATTCCTCCACTTCTACCTTAGTAGAACCTTCTGTGGGACCATAGGCACAAATAAGTCTCATTGTCCAGTTCCCCATTCTCATATTTGCCCACATTACTCTACTTGAGACTGACTGCCATTCAAGAAGATTAGCCTCGTATTTTGTGTTGAATACTATGGCTACTCCTTCTTTTCCTTGGTTGTCATTGCCTGAATATAACATTTTGTATTTATTGCTCAGAAAGATCTCACCAGTTTTGATCTTTTTTGTTTCAGTCACCCCTATTATGTCGATCTGGTACTTATCTAATTCCTCAGCTAGCTCCATTTCTTTGCCATTCAGGCTTCTTACGATGATAGTACCGATCTTTAACTCTGGTGATGTTGAGTTGGGGTTTGTTTTCAGATTTGTTCCAGTAGCTGACTTTTCGCTGTTCGCCCTGGTTCCCTGGCGAAAACAACGGGGGCCTTGTTTAACCGGGCAACGCCCCAGCCGG
>NW_028328058.1:0-21700 GCF_054136105.1 Typopeltis vanoorti
CAGCAACAAGACATTAGATCAGTGTTTCCCAACATGGGGCGTACGCCCGAGAGTGAGGCTATTTGAATACTTTGGGAGGCAATTAGAAAATGACGTTACATTAGTCACCTCACCACCGACAAAACCTCGCCATTGTCGGCGATAAATTGTCGATGTTGCAACCCTGACTTTCCGAGAAAAAAAGGTGACATGACTAGCACAGCAGTCAACATAAATACAGTATCACGAAGAACACTCAGAAAAGCAAAATGAGTCTATTAGAACTTTATTCAACATAAAAGGAACAATGGCATGGCTTTCTGACGAGACAGAAACGAAATACCGAAATTCAACTAGTTTTGCAAAAAAAATACTGTTGCCCTTCCCGTCGTCATATTTAGTTGAATGTGGCTTTCGTGCTGTAAATGACTTGCTACTGAAAAAAAGAAATCATCTGGATATCACAAACCATGGGGATTTGAGATTGAAAATGACTAAATTAGTACCTCATATAAAAATAAAATAAATAAAAACTCTTTGCAGCAGACATCAAGCTCAAGGATCGCATTCACTTTGATTTTATTTTCCCGAGTTCAGTTCGATTTATGTTTTATAATATACAAAGTGCAATATAAAATTTATAATCATTGGAGAAAGTCAAATTAAAACCAGTTTTACTTATGTTCCTTTTTTTTATTTAAAAGTACCTCTTTATATTGTATTTTTTCAGAACTTGGCCGATTATTATGCTAGGGGGGGGGCATCAAACTCTTCGTGCCGTTGAGGTGGGGCGTGATCCAAAAAGGTTGGTAACTGCTGTATGAGATGCATATCAGTAGTTTGAATTCCCTACACCCGAAGTCTTCGCTTGAATGTTTTTATTTCAAATTTGACTAAGAAACGTTAAGATGCTCCTTATAAATTTTACTGAAATAGAGTATCTCTAGACACTGCTCTCGAAAAGGATTTTGAAGACGTTCTCTAAAGATAAACATTCGTTCGTTGCGATGCATTGAATTTTCATACGCTGTTGTCAAAACGTGTTCATGTTAAAATACTAAATAAATAATAAAAGACCAAAATATTTCTTAAGATGTGTTCATTATGAGAACACCAGAGGTCGCTTCTGCACACACGTCAACATGTCATCGACCAGAAGAAAAACACTGAAAAGCACTTGCCATGTAATTCTGAAAACATTGGGTTGTTGAGGAGAACAATCCAACGCTACTGTTCCAGTTTTTGATGCTATTCGATTCATTCCGTGCTAACTCGCAGCCGAGAGTCTACAGGTGTTCCATGCTTGAGCCAAACACATTAATGTTGAGCACAATTTCTTGTTCTTCATTCGTGAGCGGGACACTAGGTTAAGAGGAGGGAAGGAATGTGTATAAATGGTGTACTCTACTTGGAAATTATGGATGCTAATTTCATTACCTTGATGTTATTAACTCAACAGATTCTCGTTTGCATGATTACAGGATCAATGTTGCCAATTTCTACTATGATTACCTTCTCATAGCGAACAGTATCGCTGCCCTTTTCACTTTATTTCTAGTTTTCAAATCTAGGTTGCGATTTTCACTGTTTTCATAGGTACAAAATAAAAGTTGTCCTTTCAATATTTACATAGTTACTAAATCAAAAGTTTCCTTTTCACTTATTCCATAATTATGAAATCAAGGTTGTCTTTTTCAGTGTTTCCATGGTTACAAAACGGGAAATGTCATTTTCGCTGCTAACGCTTTAATGAATGAAATAGGCTGTTTTTACTGAATCGAATACTGTTTTTACTGAACTTGACAAAATCAACTATGCTACTTAGGCTGGGTCTTTGAAAACGGACTTAAGAATTTAAGTGGAAATATATCTCCGAAAGGGTTATTTGTTGCCTTGAAAAACACCTTGGTAAATATAACAACACTTGTAAATTAATAAGACAACTGATTACAACGTTAGGAACACAGCATACGTTCTTTTTCGTCTGATGTACGATGAAGGGATGAAGCTATCCCTGAAGAAAACAATAAACACACTGAACATTACAGCTATTAATAAACCTTAAATATTACGGTAAAAGAGTTGACGAAGATTAATTAATCAGACAGGTCTTCCTGCCTTGTAAGAGCAACTTTCTTTAACCCTAAACGTGCCAAGGAAGCGATTTGTCGAGGAGCAGGATTGCCGGAGGCATCGCCTCGAACGAGAACGTTGCTTGACACACTTTCTCTGCTTCATGGTAACAACGATTGTTGATTCACTCGGGCTTTTTCAACCCTCCATGGGATTAAACGATGAGTGGTGTCAGCTGAACTCGGATCCGAAGTGAGTAATTAGAACCCGAACTCCAATCGCAAGTTCTTAAAACAAATGGGATGCATCGAAGGCACTTCGAAAGCTCTTTCATCCACTTACCATTGAGGTACTACCCTAGATCTTAGCGATTTCTTAGATAATTGGTTCTTAGAGGAAAGCTCTGAAATAAAGGGAAACCAACCTTCCTGGGAGGATTCACTTCAACCCCACATTTCGCGCTGGCATTAGAAACATTACCATTTAAGAAATAGCATCTTTCTGGAACTCCTCGATCCACACAGCGTCATCGTTTTTTTAATCTCGTTGTTCCTTCCTCCCTCTAACTCTTTTTCTGAATAAGTTTGAAACTATAATATGGTCACAACGCACCAAGAAAAGCAAAGTTTAAACAAATAATCTTATTCTTTATTCTTCAAGACTCCAAATATGTTTTCTTAAGAACTTTGCTGGCTAAGATAGGGCTCATTAATTTTCACTCGCATCGGGTAAGATACCCCGGAATTACTCAAGAAAATTCACACACGTAAAATATGAATAGGGAGTCGTAAGTCATTGCGATTCAAAGGAAGGCAAAGAGGAGGAGAGGCTCAAAAGAGGAATGATGTTCACCTCTTCTCAACTGGATTTTCCTTGGCTAAACAGACCACATATTTTGTGAACGTACGTGCCGCGTTTCTTCCTTTCGTGATTGGACATCGCCATTTAACACACACATAGTTGCATACTGAATGTCCGTATAGAATGTATAATATATGCAGTGTCACTCAAGGTTCTTTTACATCCTTTATGGCCATACTTTACAGTGACATTGCTGGAATCGTACTATTAGCCAAATAGCAATTTAGAACGAGAAAAAGTCATCTTTTTGGAATGCCGAGGCACTTCAAACCATTTACTGTGTGCCGATACAGACAACTGCAAATGTCGAGTTTTTATTGCCACGTACTCTCCGACACTGTCCTCTTTAAGCTATAGATGGTATTTAAATATTAGTGTGAACTGTTTTTACATTTTAGATAGAATGAAGCAATATTCTGAACACATTCTTAAATATAAAGAAAACGGTTTGCGCCACAGCCTTCATAATACACAGAATATTGAAGGGATGAATTAAATTATAAGAAATCTATATATTGAATATCCAATAATGAACTTCAGTGCATTTTATATACGTCTTATGATATGAACAAATATTAGATTAACATTAAGTACACTGGGAACAACAGGTAATAGTTGAAGAGCTTTTCTATGCTACAATTGAATTTTACCAGCATCTTCGGCTAATAGATTTATGAAGGTAAATGACACAGATTACGGTGAAATTTCTAGACAGGTATTCCAATAAATTTAGTGAATATAATCCACTTAGCATATTTGTATTGATTTTGACCCAACGAGGTTCAATACTTATGCGTTGACTGTTGAATCGAAGACCATTGACCCATTTAGGAGTAGCACAACTGCATTAATTTTTAATTTTCATACGGTACAGTTGCTGCGATTTGGAACATATGACTCCAGCTAACAAAATCAACCCGCTACGGTGGTGAACGGGCGTTTTTATTGAACCCAGGCAATGCAAAATTGCATGGTCTGCTTTGGTCTACTTTGATGCAATGAACAACTGTATTTAGTTTTCTTTCACTTAATCCAGTTGCGTTTATTTTGAGCCACTTTGGTACAATTCGGTACACATGCATTGATTATGACCAATTATTAGGGAAAGTATTGCTCGATTGATTTTAGCCAACTGTAGTGCAATTTGATTGTTTTTGCTCTCTTTGTTATAACAATGTAGTGAATCAAAATTACTGCAACTCTAATTCACTTAAGTGGAACGAAAGCCTCCCAACGATAATACAGTCGCAGTTATTACCTTTTGACTAGATTTGTTGATGACACAAGCATTTACTTTTGACAATCTTTGACACAATACAGTTACACCGAATTTGACCCATTTTAAAGCAGTTCAAAAGGCTAGGAGGTATCACTCTTATATCTTCCATCAATAGATTTACAATGCATTTACACTGATTAGGTCTAATGTTGAGCATTTATGACAGTATGCCTACGTTAATCTAAGCAAGTTGGTGTTGAATCTTCTGCAGTCTAATTCCATGCAATTTCTCTGTATTATTCCGAAATATAGTTTGTCCTTATTTTAGTATTTGTACAAGTTGATTAGCAAATAAGCAAGCATAAGATGATTTTTATTAAACTGGCTGAGAATTTTTGAAGTTGTCAAACCCGTTTCACTTATTTCACAGCCCCTTCATTTCTTGCATTTTGCGATAGATCTCCACTGACTTTTCAATCCAAAGAACCTCTCAGCATACTTCATTTCTATATAACATTCACACATTCGTTCAACTGTTGACTTTCGATTGCGCTAGAAAGAGAGAGAGAGAGAGAGAGAGAGAGAGAGAGAGAGAGAGAGCGGGGGTGCTTTTCTTCAGATATTACCCGATAGTAGCATAGTAGTATGGGTGACGCTAGTGACCAGATCAAGATCAAGATAAGATAAGGAATCGTGACGTGATTGGTTGATGACGTCATTGTGAGCATGGCTTCATGAGTTTGGAATGTTTGGAATTTCCCTGTGGGCCATATGTGTCAATGGCTTCAGTTCTTGTGTTTTGGTTCGCATATGGAATTATGGGTGATGGTAGAGATAAGGATTCGTGTTGTGATTGGTGGTGCACTAGTGACCAGATGAAGATCAAGATAAGATAAGGAATCGTGTCGTGGGTGTGTGTTGTTATCAGGTGTAGATAAGTGACGTCATTTGTTATTTGTAAATAAATGTCGTCATTTGTTATTTGTAAATAAGTGACGTTGTTGTTTTGAATGGAAAAGGGAGATATATTAGAGATAAGGAATCGTGTCGTGATTGGTGGGACACTTTAAACAAGATCAAGATCAAGATAAGATAAGGAATCATGACGTGAATGTTTGTTATGAGATGTAGATAAGTGACATCATTTGTTAGTTGTAAATAAGTGACGTTATTGTTTTGAATGGAAAGGGAAATATATTAGTGTATAAGTAATCGTGTTGTCATTGGTAGACACTTCTGACAAGATCAAGATCAAGATAAGATAAGGAATCGTGACGTGAAAGTTTGTTGTTATTGAGTTTGGAATTTCGCTGGGGCCCTCGTCTGTCGGGGACATCACGTGGTGTGATGGGTGATATTTAGAGATAAGAATCGTGACGTTATGTCTTTGTGTGGTATTTTGGTTTGGCTATGGAATCGTGGGCTATGTTTTGAGATAAGATATCTTTGAATTTTCCCAGGGTGACACACATCCGTCATTGTCGTCTGTGGGAATTCTTAGAGTATGTCGTGATGGGGGGTGTGATTAGATTTTTCTGAATAATTAATTATATACTGGTGTCACTCAAACATACGTTTTTTTTTTTTTTTTTTTTTTATATAGATGGTTGTACTAATTTTCCAATACATTTGGGGTATTTGTTTCCTGTTAAAGGGTGGGAATTCTTAGAGTAAGTCGTGATGGCGGCAGTCTTTCGAGCTTTTCTGAATAATTAATTATATACTGATGTCACTCAAACACACATACTTTTTTTTTCCATAACTCATCTGTATTTTCTTCTATATACATATTCTAATCAAGTTCATATTTTATTCATAATTCATCCGAATATTTTGATTTGTCTAAAATTAAGATCTTAAAATTAAATAAATAAATAAATAAACAAATCGTGTGTGTATTCACGGTTATTTCAAAAGTGTTCTTACTTAAACATACATAACACATCAAAGACACTGTTTGTTCTTTTAAGTTTACATATTTATTTCACAGATATTATTTACAATGCAATATGCAGAAATAGGAATTTACATATATCACCAATGCAAATGGTGTTTTTCTTTCACATACACTTTAGACATGAAAAGTCGCTAATGTGTCCATGTTGATACTCTAATATACCCTGTGATTATTCTTATGAAAACAAAAAAAAAAAAAACCGTTCAGTTTTAGAATTACGTTTACTAAAAACATACGACCTCTGATTATTGTATTACAATTATCAATTGTTATGTTTAAGTTAAAATTCACTAGGTTTTCTGAATATTCCAAATTGTTGATTTTTAACATATATTCACAGCACAGAACACAAACACAACTCTGAAATCCATTTGACTTTTTCATTATAGGTTTTACTTTTTAAAATTCAGTTAACTACATATTATAACCAGAATAACTGAGTAAAATAAATAAATAAATTGTGTGTGAATTATTTTCCCACACTGTTAATTTTCATTAAACTTATTTGTAGATAACTGAGTGACTCATTTCCGGTCAGCCAGTCATCGTTCTTTTCTTAGTCGTATATAGCGCTTACTTCAAAGGTAAAATATTTCCAGGGTATTGTATTAGTCAAACTTTCATGTGAGTAATGTTTACAATAGTATTAGGTAGCAAAGATTTATAAATGACCTCATGTGATCTTTGAGACCTAACTTGTTCGCATCACTTCCTATCCTACACATATTGCACTCAAGCTTAATGTTGTGACTAAGCGTTTTCGAGGTGTTACTCTACTGATGGGTAGCAAAGGTTCGTAATTTGACCTTGTGTGATCGATGAGAACTGAATTATTCATTGTCACATGATGTGATTTTTGGTTTTCCATTGGTTCTAATTTTTTATAAATAGACTAAAGGGTCATTCTTTGGTTCCAATTTGAGTTTCTAGTAGTAACTTTATAGTAGTATTTGTAACAGTTGTATGCATTCAGAAGATTATTATAGTTTCAAAATGAGTTTTTCTGGAGAAAAAGTAAGTTAATTTTGTCATTTTATAGCAATGTCATATGAATTTTAGTGACTACATTAGCGATTTTTGTCTATAAAGTTATAAGGTGGTTTTTGCAATGGAAAAATAAAAATCATGTTCATGATATTCATTCTGTTTTGTGTTAAGTGAAATCCCATAAGTCATATATATATATATATATATATATATATATATATATATATTTTTTTTTTTTTTTTGATTGGGAAAAGATATTAAGTGTGGTTATTTAGTAATATTGTGTTAGTGAAACCATTGTGTAGTATCGAAATTGCTAAAAACATTATGATGAGTAACATTTAGTTTTATTTTTTGGTTATTAGGATTTTTTGGGTAAAATTTTTGAGGGGTGATATTTAGTAAAAGTGTGTTAGTGAAACTCTTATGTAGTATTGAAATTGCTAAAATCACCTTGAGTTTTTATTTCTAAATGATATTTCTGAATCTAGAAAGTAATTTTTTTTTTTTTTTTTTTTTTATAGCGATCATCTGTTATTCGGTTTGTTGATGGTAATGGGAATATAGTCAATCATCAACCCAACATTGTAGAGATTGATTTGACAAGAGAAGATGGTTGCGAAAGTGAACAAACCACAGGACGTGGTTCTAATTCTAATATAACAATCGCTGGTGTGGCTGGAGGAAGTCGCGACCCTCCCCAAAATTTATATGATTCACATTCAGTTACTGGATGTGAAACTAAACTCTCTACTTCTACAACTATTGAACCCTCACTCTACAGGGACTTTTATACTGTTTCGGTGGCCCGATCACGTAAATCTATCAAGTATCAAACTCGACAATTGGAGTATCAAGTTCGATTTCGTGATCTGGAACTCTTTTCACCAGAGTGTTTTTTTGAAATATTTCGAGATATGCTTAATGAGATCATTCAGCGTTTATCGGGTTCTGGAACTTTTTCTCACGTTCGGTTAGGAGTTAGTGCATCCAGTTTAGAAAGCAACATAAACTTACCGTTCATGTTGCTTTCTGAACTAACTATCCAAAGGATAGTTGATGCTTTTTATGCTGTCGCCCAATCGAAACGTGAGTTTCTTTTGGCAAATGATCTTGTGATCGATGTCATACTTATCAATATCAGTAACAATGGTGGTGGTAGAAAAATCAATGTTAAAAGAAGAACGCTGCTTAGCCTGGATGAATTTATGAAAATCAAAAGAGCTGTTGTGGAAATTAACAACAAAGACAATCTTTGCATGGCCCGAGCACTTGTTCTGGGTGTTTCTGCACAAAGTGATGATGCCCAAACATACAGACAAGTGCATTTAGATCGTAAAAAGTTACAAACAAAGAGGGCTTTAACTCTCCACAAAATTGCAGGGGTTCCGCTCATTTCTTGCGGTATTCCAGAAGCAGATCTCTTTCAAAAGCATTTGACTCCGGAATACCAAATCGTAATTTTTTCGGCAGATGCTGATTTTTCTGTGGTGTTTCGGGGACCAAATGCAAGTAAACAGATCTGTCTTTTATACCACAACTCTCATTATGATTTTGTGCGTAGTGTGTCAGCTCTGTTTGGGAATAAATATTATTGCCCCAGTTGCTTTCGGACATACAGCACTTCTATCAAATTGCAAATGCATAGATGCCAAAATGTGTGCATCCGCTGCCGCACAAACGCCAGTCATAGTGTGCAGAACCTTCTTTTGTGCAAGTCGTGCAATAGATTTTTCTACGGCAACGAATGTCTGAATTTGCACATACAAAATAATATTTGTTCAAAATTCCATCGTTGCAGACAGTGTTTGGCTACTTTCTCTACAGATAAAAGCCACGTCTGTCCACCTGAAAATTTCTGCACACACTGCAAATTAGTTCACCCAAAACAGAAATGCTTTGTGAAGAAATCGGAGGTCTCAAATAAACAAGTTTCTATGGTTTTTTTTGACACAGAAACTATAGCTAAAAATCATCGTCATGTACCAGTCTTATGTATAGCTGATTTTGGTAGTCACGAACGCGAGTTCTGGGGTGAAAACTGTGTGGGTCAATTCCTAGATGAGCTGTTTTCTGTCAAGAATATTATGAAAAGAGATCGAGATGGTAAGATCCTTCGGACTGTCAAACCAAAATACGAAAATATTCGTGTGATTGCACACAATTTTCGTGGTTTTGACGGGTATTTTATTTTGGAATATCTTTTTTCAAAAAATTTCCAACCCCGTGTAGTGTTTGACGGATCGAAGATACTTGCTATCTATTATGACCCTTTAAACATCATATTTCTTGATAGTTTTTCCTACATTAGTGTCGCTCTTAGGAAACTCCCAGCCATGTTCGATCTCCCAGAAGTTCGTAAGGGTTTCTTTCCTCATAAGTTTCACACATCCGATTCTCTGGATTATCGCGGAGTCATCCCCGAAAAATCATATTTCCAGCCGGAATTTATGAATAAAGAAACTCGTACAGAGTTCGAGACTTGGTACGAAAATCGGCTAGACACTGAATACTGTCTGAAAGCAGAACTTTTAGCTTATACGAAAGATGACGTGCGTGTTTTGCGTGATAGTTGCAACACTTTTCGCACTCTCTTCATACAGCTCACCCAGATTGATCCCTTTCTCCATGACATTACAATTGCAGGAGTATGTTTGAGAGTATTTCTCCAAAACTTTTTGAAACCTAATACATTGGCCATACTTCCTGCTCGGGGTTACATAGGGGCAAACGTACAAAGTCGAAAGGCTTTGGCTTGGCTCAAATGGCAAGAACAACAGAACAACATAACCATACAACATGCACGTTCTGTGGGGGGGGGAAGTCCGCATCGGACCTTATTTTGTCGATGGGAAATGTGGAAGCTTAATTTTTGAATATTACGGTTGCTTCTTCCATGGTTGTCAATTTTGTTACAAGACCAAGTACATTCCAACCATACAGAAACACTGACATGATTTCCCTTTTTGAGCAAACAAAGGATCGCGAAAACTATTTTCGTAGCCAAGGATTCGATGTTATCTCAATTTGGGAATGTCAGTTTAATGCAGAAATTTCTGAAAACACAGCCTTGAAAACCTTTATTGCTGCTCTTAATATTCCAGATCCCATATTACCTCGTAGTGCTCTGCATGGTGGCAGAACCGACTGCTACAAAATGTATCACAAAATTCAGTCAGAAGGGGAAGTTATTTGCTATTTGGACTTCAATAGCCTTTATCCATGGGTAATGAAATACCAGGTATTTCCTATGGGGCATCCCGAAGTTATTATCGATAATTTCGACTATTCTCCTGGGGTATACTTTGGTATTTGCCATGCAAAAGTGGAAGCACCTACCGATCTCTTTTTACCGGTTTTGCCCATCACAGTTAACGAAAAATTAATCTTCCCCCTGTGTGGAAAGTGTGCTTCCGAAATGGCCCCATTATGCTCTCATACGGACCGATCATTTACAGGTTATTGGTGCACTCCAGAATTAGATTTAGCACGTTCTCGCGGTTATAAAGTTATTGAATTTTACGAGGTGTGGCATTTTTCTCAAAAATTTGAAGGGGAAGAAAACTTCTTTGCTCACTATATTGATACCTTTCTGAAGCTGAAACAGGAAGCATCTGGATGGCCTGAAGGTCAAAACCGACAGGCTTATCTGGACGAGTTTTTGCTAAGGGAAGGTGTTATGTTAAATAGTGAACACATTAGTAAAAACCCTGGTAAACGTTCACTTGCTAAGCTTTGTTTGAATTCTCTATGGGGAAGGCTTGGCATGAGAATGTTAAGAACTCAGACCCAGGTGATTTCCTCTTATGAAGACCTCGTAGAACTTTTTTTAGATAACAGTAAAGTTATCCAAGATGCCAGGTTAGTTTCAGAAGAGCAGATGATGGTTGCCTACTCGCCTGTTGAAGGCACTGAGCCTGAAAATAGGAAAGGGAATGCTGTCATCTCCTCATTTGTAGCTGCCTACGGTAGGATAAAGTTATACGAGGTCATGGAACCTTTGCAAAGACGGCTTTTATACACAGATACTGATTCTGTCATTTTCATTGAAAAACCGGGCGATTACTCACCGTCCATTGGTCACTACCTTGGGGAGCTAGGTGACGAACTCGACGGTGACTTTATTGTTGAGTTTGTTACCACAGGCCCCAAATCTTATTCCTACAGAACGCGGGGGGGGGGGTAAGATTGTGACCAAATGCAAAGGCATTACTTTAAATTCTCGCGCGGCCACTGAGATTAATCTGGAATCTATGATTGCAGCAGTAAGGGGTGAGCCACAAAACATCCAAATTCCTGTACCATTTTCTGTCCACAGAGACAAATGGAGCTGTCAACTCAAAACGACCTCCGTAACAAAAAGATTTGGATACACTTTTGCGAAGCGCATAGTGTCAACAGACACATGCACTTTTCCCTATGGGTATTTTAAAGGATAATTCCTTACACTCACATACCCCATAAGCAAAAGATGCCATCTATGGGACAGAAAACTAAACAACATTCTACCTGGTAGGTAAAAATCCATGGTTGTTTCCCAACACGATGATTTGCAGTGTCGCCCTTCTCTTGTACATTTTTTACATCAATGTTATTGTTACTATTATTCCACAATAGCTTTTTTTTTCTTAGAATTAAAAAAGAAAATTCGTCTTGGCATGATTACATGGTGACTGTGATAAAAAAAAAATGTTGACAAGGAGATTTTTTTGATATTAAAACAAGTATCTATTTGTTTTTACATGATCTCTGATTATATAAAAACAATCACAGTCTTATTATGTTATCATTTTCAATATGTTCATACATCCATTTACATGTATAATTTCGGGAGCTACTCAGTCAGGAAAAACAACATTCGTGTTGTCTCTCATAGAACATTGTAATCAACTAATCAAACCACCACCGGAACGAATCGTTTACTGTTACAGTGAAAATCAAGATAAATTTAAAAAATTTACCAATATAGAATTCGTGAATGGTTTGAAGTTACCTGAATTTGATTCTAATGTGAGAAATTTACTCATAATCGATGATTTGGTTCACCAGGCTAAGGACAGCACGGAAATAGCTGATGTATTCATAAAAGGTTCACATCACCGTAACCTTAGTGTCATTCTACTGACACAAAATTTATTCTGTAAAGGTACACATTTTCGTACAATTTCTCTAAATAGTCATTATGTTATTGCTTTTAAAAATCCCCGAGACTCTTTGCAGTTTTCTCATTTAGCTTCCCAAGTATTTCCAGGACAAACGAACGTGTTAGTTCAGATTTATAAAGATGCAACACGGGAACCCCACTCATATTTAGTTTTAGACTTTAGACAGGAAACACCTGATATTTTACGCTTGAGGTCACGGATTTTGCCAGGAGAAGAACCCAATACAGTATTTATCCCTGAATGGCTGATAGACTCAAACGCTATGAATATCTCATCAAGTACTTATCTCATTCCTCTCCCAAACAAGCAAATGATGCTTTAAAACATTGCACCTCCAGCCAAATCACCACACTCTGTGAAATCTGCAAAAATGTTTTATGTGGAAATATTCCACTAAAACATAATCAGAAGTCACGCCTACGAAGGAAAAAAAAATTATAAGAGCACTAAGTAACAAATCGCTTCCCTTCATAACCAGAAGAAAACTGGTTTTACAGCACGGAGGAGCACTGTTCCCATTATTAGGCAGTATCATTGTTCCTTTATTGACTTCACTTATTAGAAAATGAATATGTTTAAAAAATGTATGCTTCTCCAATCACCAGAGGAGCGTGAATTGTACACACTCGATGACGAAATGAGTGCCATTTTAAAAATAAGAAATAAACATGCAGATGAAAAAGTAAAAGCATATTTAAATGTTCTGCAAAAGTATTTAGGGTTGAAAAACCAATTGGCTCACACAGAAGGAGAGCAACAGGAACATAGAATACCACGTCCAGAACCTTTACTGAACAAAGCAAATACCCAGAACCATTCCCATCAACCATCAACGTCAGCCAGTCCCAGTGAAGAAAATGCTTCCACTCCAATCCCTCCCCGCAAGAGAGCTCGAAGAAGGAGTACCAAATTCATCTCTCTATCTCCCCGAAAGCTGCGTGGGAATAAGAAACTGGTTTGGAAAAAATGGTAAGTGAAAAAACAATTTTTTTTTTTTAAAATTATTTTTTTATTTTCAGTAAATGATCTGTAACAGCATTAGTTACTACAATATCATTTAACCACAAATCCTTAGAATAACATTTGCTAATAATATTTTGCATAGAAAGACCACGACATCTCAATATTAAAAAATACACACAATGCAAACCACACGCGACAGATTCCTTAGCTTGTACAGCTACAGAATTATAATACCATTTATTAGTATTAATATTCAGAAAGTTAACAATATCGTTTTCGGGTGGACGACCGAAGCTATCGAAAAAATCACCGTGTTTGTCTTTAATATAGATAGCTTGCCAATGTTGTCCTGGCAACCAGGTCGGATCTGTGTTCACGACGAACATCGACTGTTGTTTTCTGATCGGATATTGTGGCAATTCATCACGAGCACAAACTCCTAAACCCACTTTTCTCGTGCTGGGTTCTAACTCTAGTATGCTTACTAATTGTTCAGTGTTCATAGTCCAGTAACACAGAACGATCCTTTGTTACGGATAACGTACACTCAAATTCTGCATAAAGAACCACTGTGATGTTTTCAGGAAGAGGTTGAGCAAATTTAACTTCGAGTCGCACACTTCCTCTTCTTAACAGGCTGACATGGGGGGCAACGGCATTTTGATCTGGCGATAAGTCAAATCCATAGAGAACGTTTCCCTTTACGTATTCTTCATAAGAAATGTCATTACCACAGTCTCTGTTCCATTTACCTAGTGATGTGAACAGTGACATGTAACATCTGCTGTAATGCCTTTCTTTGAAGTTCGGAGTCAAAGGTTGTGAGGGATACTGAATACCGTCAGCTGACACTACAAGAAAATTCAGATTGAAATGATGAAAATTAAATGGATTTCTGTTGAAAGTGCCATTAAATCCATCACTAGCGACCAGTCCAATAATTAATCTAGATGGTATTTCACCTAGATACAGATTGTCTCGTGTGGCATCTGACATACCCTTGGGAATCGAAAAATAAGACACTTGCACACGATTGATGGGGTATATCATGTTTGACTTGTCTAACACAGACAGGTGAGCAAGTTGAATCTTTGAATTTATTTTGACTTTGCGGACAAAACGTGTAGCCTCTTCAATTTGCACTTTAGCCTTAGAATCAGCATTTGCAGTCAGTAAACAAAATTCGGGAGAACTGCGAACCATACGAACACGAACAGTAACGTTATTGATCAAGTACCGGTCTTGATGCATGATGTCAGCGTGTATTCGCCCAAGCATCTCGACACTTTTCGATTGGTTAATTCGAGCTTGTCGTCTACGCATCCCACATTCACTTTTGGTAAACATATCACTAACATTAGCCACATCATCTTTAACAAATAGTTCATTTGTCAGTTGACTGTTTTTAGCATCTCTGTCATAATTTAGTAGGTTTTCAATATAAGCCCTATAAGGATACGTGTCTGATGCCACATTCACTAGTTTATCTTGGAGAAAAACGTCAATTTGACTGAACAGGGAATGGAAAAAATTATTCACAACACCAACTGAAGAATCTTCGATAGGTTTATTATCATTGTCAGTGATGCGCACACGAACACGTAGGTATGAGTTTCCCAAATCCAAGTATTCTTCAGATGTACCTGGTATGCAAAATTCCACAGGACCTCCACTGTCAGTACTGGATATTGGTTGGTAGGTGACATAAGAACTTCTTTCCACACACATGTTGACACGAGGGTGGGAAAAAAGATCTAACTCTGACATCATATCCTCAGCAAAAGATGTCATCTCGCTTGCGTTTTTTAGTATTCGTTTTTTTCTTCTTGCTTCCTTGACCTCTCTGAAGTAATCGACTCTGAGCCTTTTCAGCAATGGTTTTCCCAGCTTCTGATGCTCTGTTTATAAAGGCTCGACGTACAGGTACCCCTTCCAATACATCTCCTATCATATGCTGACCGGCTTTTAAGGCTTGACGACCGACAAATTGAGCTGCAGGTTTTAAAAGTGGACTTAGAAAGGAGAAGGCACTTCTGAAAATGCTAGCTAATCCGTACCCACGCTGTATTGGGGGCCCCGTAAACATTTGAGACCCACCTGCCTGCAATGTGTAATATCTGAGATAATCAGTCATCCTTCACTTGTCGGAACTGTAATTTAACTATTGTCTTGTTCCACGGCGAATTGTTCCACCACGAAAGTGGAACAATTCGCCGCTGTCAGAACGAATTTCAATGCTAATTGACTGAAATGTTTGTTTTCGTAACGGATAATAATCAGGTTGAGCAAAAACGAAGGAACACTTAGTGCTGCACTGAACAACTCGTAACAATGGTGCACATGTATCACCAACTATCTCTTCTTGGATTAAATCAGAATAAACAAAATATGCGGCTACACCCCTCTTTATATCAACTGGATATTTCCCTGTGATTGTACCTTTCAGTTTAACACCAATCTGATTAAAACCCAGTAGAAGCCCCAAACCCGAGGCCTCCTTGGGAAACAACAGGTTGTAATCTTTTGGGACTGTCAGAGAAATGGTGTTGTTTGGGTTCTTTTTTCCAGTAATCACAGAACTCACATCAAACACTGCTTGAAGAAGTTCAGAGGGTGAATTATAACTGCCATGGGGAATCTTGTACACTTTGTAAAATCCTTCTTTAGACTTTTCGAAAACTTTATTTCCTGTGATGTTGTTGTTGTCGATATTGTTGACTCCTCCACCAATTGCACGTATCATATGAAACTCATCGTAACCGGAATCGATGTTATTAAATTCTCCCGGAAGATGAATTTCGGCAAGAGCAACTTCCCATTTACCTTTAAGTCTGATCTCGTGTGGTAATTCCACTTGAAATTTCGTTTGCGTGTTTGTAGGAAACATTTTCATACTGGCATTACTGGGAAGGGTTAAGTAAAACATCTTCGCTACGAACCCAAGAATTATACGATGAGGGATAACCGAGCCACTTAACAAAATACTGAAGCTTTCCTTTCTGTTTGCGCTTCTTAAGTACTTGTTCGATTAGATACACGTCTTCCGGAAGTTCATTGGGTATATTAGCCTTTTGCAGTTGAGGTTCATAGAAAGTTCCCTCCACTATCTCTCCGTCCCGACTGCGAACTCTATATACTACAGGGTTTCTATTAATAACCTGAGCAATAGTGAACAATTCTCGTGTCCAGTTACCCCAATACCCTTTTCTAAATTTGTGGGTATCATCACTTAAAACTACACTATCACCTACTTGAAATTTTGGTTTGGTAGTCTCCTCTTGGGTTCCGTACAAATATTTCCAAACACGATCCTCGTTGTGAAGGTTAACTTGGGAAGGAGCCATACCGATCGTGCGGTGTGGTGTGAGGTTATAAGTATGTACAAGGGTCGGCAAAACTTTCGTATAACTTTTACTTTTAGTATACGTCATCCACTTGTAGATCTTTGTTTTCAATGTTCTGATAAATCTTTCTGCAATGGGTGCTTTCATTTCACTCCTGGTCGTGTAGAAATGAATATTATGGTTTTTAAACAATGCACGAACTTTCTTGTTGCAAAACTCTTTTCCTTGATCAGTGTTTATGTAACATGGCACTTCCTCTTTAAAAATAGACTCGAAAGCATTAACAACATCGTCTGCTGATTTCTTCTTCAGTGTTCGAACCCACGCAAATCGGGAAAAACAATCAATGCATACAAGAAGGAAACACACACCCCCATTCTCTTTTGCAAGGGATGACATATCTGCCAAATCACATTGAAAAGTGTGTAAAAGTGTCGGGACTTTGATTTGATTGCGTTTAAACTTTCTTCTAATGGGTTTATGTCTCACATAAGTAGGTTGTGTTGCTAACCAAATCTTCACGGTTTCATGTGACAAATTTGTATGTTTCTGTAAAGCTTTGATACTTCCAAAACTAACTACTGTATTAGGATTATAGTAATCTGCTAACTTTTCCATTACTATCAATGATTTTTTTTTCTTTGCAGGTGAAAATCAAGAACCATCGCAAAAGTGCCAGATACTTGCTTTTATAGCAGTACTGGTAATATTAGTGACCTCTGAAATTGCCATAATCATTTGGGAAAGTATCAAAATCAGGCAATCAAACATGCCTCATCAAAGAAATGTTACGCCAAGAAAAACACCATTTGCATTGGTGATATATGTAAATTCAATTCCTATATCATTCAATATCTTATATCATTCAATTCTAATATCTGTGAAATAAATATGTAAACTTAAAAGAACAAACAGTGTCATTGATGTGTTATGTATGTTTAAGTAAGAACACTTTTGAAATAACCGTGAATACACACACGATTTGTTTATTTATTTATTTATTTATTTATTTATTTATTTATTGAATTTTAAGATCTTACTTTTAGACAAATCAAAATATTCGGATGAATTATGAATAAAATATGAACTTGATTAGAATATGAATATAGAAGAAAATACAGATGAGGTATGGAAAAAAGTATGTGTGTTTGAGTGACATCAGTATATAATTAATTATTCAGAAAAGCTCGAAAGATTGCCGCCATCACGACTTACTCTAAGAATTCTCACAGATGACAATGACGGATGTGTGTCACCCTGGGAAAATTCAAAGATATCTTATCTCAAAACATAGCCCACAATTCCATAGCCAAACCAAAATACCGCACAAAGACATAACGTCACGATTCTTATCTCTAAATATCACCCATCACACCACGTGATATTTCTGACAGACAAGGGCCCCAGCGAAATTCCAATCTCAATAACAACAAACATTCGCGTCACGATTCCTTATCTTATCTTGATCTTGTCAGAAGTGTCCCACCAATCACGACACGATTACTTATACACTAATATATTTCCCTTTCCATTCAAAACAATAACGTCACTTATTTACAACTAACAAATGACGTCACTTATCTACATCTCATAACAACAAACATTCACATCACAATTCCTTATCTTATCTTAATCTTCATCTGGTCACTAGTGCACCACCAATCACAACACGAATCCTTATCTCTACCATCACCCATAATCCCATACGCGAACCAAAACACAAGAGCTGAAGCCAGTGACACATATGCCCACAGGGAAATTCCAAACATTTCAGACCCATGAAGCCATGCACACAATGACGTCACCAACCAATCACGTCACGATTCCTTATCTTATCTTGATCTTGATCTGGTCACTAGTGGCCGCACTACTACTTAGCATGATGCAAAGAAGTTCTACACAGTCCTGTAGATGTGTTTTTTCATTTATCATCGCTCCATTTGTTCTCAAATTGCTTAATTTCTAATACTTCATTCGTGTGTAAGACATATCAACGAATTCCAAGACAATTCTGATGCGGAAAAAAGAAACCCAAACACCAAGGCTGACATTGTCGGCAGCGGATTTCAGCTTAAACTGAAACCTAGTATACGTTTTGACTTTTCTCTCAGTTTTTGTAGCGGGAAAGATTACTATTGAGTGATGTAGTCCGGCAGGAGAAGTGGCACTGATCGAGGAAGCAAGTCTGCTGCTTAAAGTAATTCTGCGCCCTTCGTACTTCGCTGAACTCATTGGTAGAAGGTAATTATCTTCTGCGTGATCGATCACGTGGAAACTTCTCCAAAAAGTCAACTTTGTCATACGTGATAGATTGACTTCCTTGCCAATGTCAGCAGCAATTCTAAGGACGAACAAACAGATCGCTGTACAGACAAAGAAACGACATCAAGTTAAGAAAACCCGATTACTATCAATTAACTATCATGTTAGGGAGTTCACAGATTTAGTACCAGTAGAAAGTACATAATTGTGAAGTACGTCGAGTACTTATTACAAGAAAATTTGTGATTTCGATGTTGAGAGTCATCGAATAGGAGTGGAAGATATTTGATCGAGTAATTCAGCCTGGTAGGTAAAGGACTGACAACTTCTTTACATTATTGAGAGTTCGCGCCATAACAGAATTTTTTTGGGGTCGATTTTGATGCAGTCTTTTATTGAGAATGCGCTTGCTTATTTGTGTCAAGTACAGATTATCGATTGCACTTGTCTAGAATTTCAGTTGTCGATTAGATATGTCAGTATGCTTATCTAAGCAGGTTCGAAAGTAGTATGAGCAGTGGCGTAGCTAGACGGGGGTGTGGGGGGAGCGATCCGCGCCCAGGCAGCACTTTGAACCTTTTTGAACTTTTACAGGTAATTCTAAAATACAGTCTCGAGAACTCATTTCCAAATATTGTAATACTACCGCGAATTTTCCTCACAATTGCTGTAAGTGTTGCTAGTTATGCAGGTTTTCTAAATAAAATAGATTAATAATTACCTACATTACTATGAAATAGCCTTCGCCAGTGTCATCGACGATTTTGCTAACAGAAAAGCAAGAAAATTAACATATTAGAATGTTGAAATTAAAGTTTTACTTCAAAAATAAACATAGCTTTTTAATTTATTTCCCTCTACGTCGTTTTGACCTTTTGTAGTATTTTTTGTGTGTATTGAGAAGGACAGCAAACTCAGGGATATCCACGGGCAGCAAAAGCTCTAGTTACACCACTGATGCAAAATGACATCCTTATCTTCACATGTGAAAGATTCATTTGAGCATTTCAATTATCTTTTAAGTTGTATTTGCATTCTTTGCTACATGGTCTCTGAACTTCAGCTTGCTATCTACTAACACCCCAAGATCCCTAGCCTAATCAGTTTCTTCTAGCATAATTCCACGAATATAATATGACATTGGATATCAAATCACACTAAAGTGCATACCTTTGTATGTACTGACATCCATTTTCCCATGCCCACAATTCCAGCCTATTCAATCATTCTGCAAGTACTACATATCAGCATCATTAATGATTACCCTACTTATCTTTACATCATCAGCATATAGCGATAGCGGCATGTCGCCTGTCAAATCCTTTCCAGTATCATTAATGTACAGATTGAATAACAGTGGACCAAGCACTGATCCTTGTGGTATACCACTACTTTCCATAAATCTTGCAGAATCATATCCCATGTATCACTTTTTGATATCTGTCAGTCAGCCATTTTATTATCCACGCTAATATTTTATAATCCAAACCCATATTCTCCAATTTATGCAAGCTTTTAACAGATTACAGCATTCCATGCTGTAATCTGTTAAAAGCTTTGCAAATTCCATAAGTATCATGGTGTATCCATTTCCCTTGTCTAGTTTACTGGTAACATTATTATAGACTGTAACCAAGTTGCTAAAACATGACCTTCCCTTAGTAAATCCATGCTGTCCATCGCAAACTAGATTCACTGTCAACCCATTTTTCCAAAATCTTAGCCACCACTCCTAAGATACTGATTCGTCGATAGTTGGATAAATTGGTCTTTGCATCACCCTTGTGCAATGGAATTACCAGAAATTCTTTTCATTTCTGCAGAATCTTTCCTGTTTTGAGACTCAAATTATACAGACTGGTCAAAGGAACAGACAGTTCAGCTGAACACACTTTTTGCACCTGTGCTCATATCTCATAAGTCCCTATGGCCGAATTATTATTCAGTTAGGGAAACAGCTCTAAGCTCCTCTTCATACATCTGAGTTCTTCATTCAATAAAGAGGTAGCAGTGAACTCAATGTTGCATACACTAGGTTGATAGCTTTTAGCAAAATGGGAACACATTAGTTGAGCAACCTCTTCTTCATCTATCAACCTTCACACCATCTGCATTCAGAAGAGTTATTCTTTCATATTCATTCTTTCATTTACTTGCAGCATATCGATAGGGTTATTTTGGGTTGTCTTTAGCTTGCAGAGCCAGTTTCTTTTCATACTCAGCTTAGCTTTCCATACAACAGTTGTAACTATTCTAGCCTGCTGCTTATAATTTTCATACCGGACATCATCCTTATGCACTGGTATTCCTTCCACATCATCCATTTCTTACGAATCTCTTGCTTAATAAGATTACACATCTATTTGACTCCTAAACTATTTATTCCTTGAACTCTCGAGGGCACATTCTGATATTATATCATTTAAGTATTTTAAAATGCTTCCCATACACTATCGATATTTTTCTCATCCAGAAACAATACATCATCATCTACCATTCAGCTGAACTCATTACTCCTCAGTTGGTCATAATTTTTTGCTTTGTAGTTCAGTATTTAGCCTTTTCTCAATGGAACATTCATAAACTTAGCCACTTCCCAAGTGAGTACCATGTGATCATTGTCACCAACTGGAGGCAGAATAGTTACATCTTTAACTGAAACGCCCTCTGAGGCTATAATCAAATCTAACACTCTTTTTCCTCGAATTCCTTCTGTCACATACTAAGTGAGGAGGTTGTATCACAACAGTTCAATAAATTCAGTTTCATTCTTCTCACCACAAGATTTTACTGCTCCATCGATATTTGGATAATTAAAGTCTCCCATTATGATTACTCTTTTTTACATCTATCACCTATATTTGGTGGTGATAATAAATATATATATATA
>NW_028328059.1:0-5774 GCF_054136105.1 Typopeltis vanoorti
TTTTTTTTTTTTACACTCTGCTGCCTTTTATGAGATTGTCTCTTCTAGACCTGCTTGTCAGACGAACTCTGACTGGTGCGGATTGTGGCAAGCTTTGTTTTTTGCTCTTCCTGGGAATACGATTTACTGCCTGAATGTCGTTATGCTGTAGGGGGTTGTCAATTGCATGGCCTAACTTAAAAATTACGTCTCTGAGATTTTCTGTGGATATAGTTTCAGGAAGACCGTTTATGACAAGATCTTTATGTTATTGATGATTTAAAAGTTCGTATTGTAGTTTTAGGGAATTAAGTTCTTGACGGAGTTCAGAGGTTTCTTTCATCAAATTATGTTTCCTGAGACCTAATTCTGCCCGTCTACCATTAATGTTGCGATAACTATGCTCAAAAAAAGTTTACTAAACAACTATAATGCATGCCTCTATCAAATGATGCTGTTGTTCGGCGAATTGGTGATATATGTGCAGATGTGCAACAAAAACGTTTGTCGAAGCTTTGTGACCAGTTATTCTCAATTCAGCTTGACGAGGCAACAGATAGCAAATAGCAACAAGGATTGTAATTTAATTGCTTGTGTTCGAGTTTGCGATGGATTATCAGCAGTTGAAGAGTTATTGTTTTGTAAACGAATAGAAAGAAGAGCCACAGCATCAGAAGTGTTCAAAATATTGGACGAATTTATATGCAAGGCTAACATACAATGAAAAAATTGGAATTTGCATTGATGATGCTTGAGTCGTGTCTGGAAGGTTTAAAAGTTTACAAGCCCTTGTGAAAAAAAAATCCTCACAATATATTTGGACACATTACACGATTCATAGAGAAGCCCTGCAAAGGAAATGAGTCCTGGTCTAAACAGTGTGTTAACAACAGTTATAACCGTGGTGAATTATACAAAAATGAGACTCTTAAAATCAAGACTGTTTTCTGTACTTTGCGAAGACATTGCTGGAGCGGAACATTCAGCGTTACTATTTTACTACGAGACAAGATGGTTATCACAAGGAAAATGCTTACAAAGTTTTTACGAGTTAACAGACGAAATACCAAACTTCTTGGAAGAGGAAAATCACGAAGAAGCAGGGAAGTTTAAAGACCACTTATTTGTGATGAAATTGGACTACTTGGTGAACATATTCGACAAACTAAATATATTAAACCTGCAGCTTCAAGGAAAAAATACACATATCTTAGGGATGAGTGACCAAGTTAATGCTTTTTGTAAAAAACTAGAGTTATGGAACAAAAAAGTTAAAGCAACAAAAATGAGAAATGTTAGCAAACGTGGATAAATTTATCAAATCCTACAAGACAAAAGAGCAACACATCAATGTTTTATTTTCAACTATTGAAAATCATTCAAGAATGTTGACGAAGCATTTTAGAAAATATTTTATAACCGAAGACAACATAAAGGCGATGTACGAGTGGGTTAGAAACTCTTTTCAAATTACCCCTGAAGGTTTCTCAATTGAAGAAGAGGAACAATTTATAGACTTCACGTCAAGCGTGAAGTCTATAAATTGTTCAAAAATTCAAACACAATCAAAAGACAATTTGCATCTAAATCGCAGTTTGAATTTTGGGACGGTGTTGTTGATGAATTTTCTGCACTAAAGTCAACAGCTTTTCGTGCACCTTTGCCGTTTCCAACATATATCTTTTGGAAATCGGTTTTCTGCAGTGTCTTCCTTAAAAACAAAATGTAGATTTCAGTTAAATATAGAAAGAGAACTAAGAGTGTCAATTTCCAATGTACCATCATCGTATGAAAAGCTTTGCTCCGCAAGAAGATTGTCTATATTGTCAATACAGTGGATTTTATTCGCTTTATGATTTTATTTTATGTTTTTGTTTTTATATTGTTTTTGTGTCAATAAATATTTTCGTTAAATGTTTCTGTTTCAATAAAGTTATTTTTCAGCGTAAACACTAAACTAGCGGTGTACAAAACAATATTCAAGCCAGTTTGAACTTCTAAATCTGAGAACTGGTTCGAAATATTACATTTGTTCAAAGAACGGAGCCAAAATGAGAGTTCAGAGAAACATTAGGGAGTGAACTGATGGTATCAATGGTAAATCTTATGAAAATGAATACGTTAAGATCTTGACTTGTTCGCCTTTAAGAATGAGGGAAGTGAGCAAAGCTAATATCAGGTGGAATCATTAATTAAATAGAAATTTAACTAGGAAAAATAACGAAACAGAATGTTAATCGATGTTTGATATCAGGAGGGCAAGAAAAAGACCCAGAGGAAGATGAAGATCTAGGTGGATTGATGCAGTAAGAAATGAGGTCTTATTGCATGGTTGGTCAGAAAGCTGTGGCAAATGTTAGCACTCCGCCTGTTTTCCTAAACTACACCACATACAAATTATTGCACAGGTGCAAGGCTATACGCACTGTGAGATGTTTCATCATGTAAGGTAGTTGTTGAGGCACATTATAAAACTCAAATTAGCATAATTAACACAATAAACAGCAATAAAATATTTAATGAATTTAGTGAATGCTTGCTATGGTTGCTTAATACCACTGCGCTACCTGGAGGTTTTTGTTTTGTTTTTGATGGTGAATTTAATATTTTTTCCGTTTTCGTGTTAGTTTTATTTCAGTTATTATAATTACAATGTATTACATCTAGGCACAAGGGTAATTGACCATATTTAAATTCAAATACAATAAATGGTTTTGGTATTTTAATTAAAACCACCAAAAATGGTATCGATGGAATTTTTGTTAAAATGATAGTACAAATATGCCTTGAACAAACAAACCGGTCAAGCTTGATATCAACAAGAGTTTTTCACATCAGATAGTCCGGTGAGCGCTTCGGACACCTCCCATAATTTTTGGTTAAGAATGACATTGCTGCTCATTTGGGAGGCATCAGTACAACGACATTCAGCGAAATATTTTCCCGACACGTTTTCCAACCTTTCATCTATGGCCAAGTAAAGAGAAGTCTGTGCTCCATCTTTACAATTTTTAAAGAAGAAGCGATATACCAATGGCCTGGCCACATATATATTTAGCAATTTAAGTAGTCCCGTAGCATTACGATCAAGGGATGTGTTCACTGCTCCAGGATGTAAAGCATTCACTGTGACTCCAGTGCCTTGCAATCTCCGGCTTAATTCAACAGTGAACAACACATTCGCAAGCTTCGTATTGCAATAGACCCAGAGAGGATGAAGAACTTGCTTTTCGCTGTTAAGATTGTCACAATCCAAGGCACCGTAAAAGTGAAGGCATGATGACAGCATAACAATCCGAGAGGGGGCACTTTTCTTTAGTAAATCGAGAAGGAGGTTGGTTAGCAAGAAAGGACCGAAATGGTTTGTAGCAAATTGCACTTCCAATCCGTCTTCTGTCAGATGTAAACCTGGTTCACTGACCATGCCAGCATTGTTGATGAGGACATCGAGTCGTTGTTCGGTCTGCTGGAAGTCTTCAACGAATGCACGCACTGATTTCAGAGAGCTCAAGTCCAACTGTTTGATGACCACGTTGTCTTTACCAGTCGATCGAACGATGTCTAGGGCAGCTTCCTTTGCACGTTCAACACTTCTACAAGCCATGATCACTCGCGCATTTCTTCGCACAAGCTCTCTTGCTGTTTCTTTGCCGATACCGGAGTTTGCCCCTGTGATGATCACCGTTTTTCCTGTCATATCTCGTGTACTCTTACATATTCCTAAAGTCCTCTTAAGGTAGATTTTTAAAAATACAAGACTCAAGCCCACTACGAATAACAGATTTCCAATGAAATAGCTTACAGTTGAAATCATGACTTCTTTTTCTTCTTCCTTTATTCCTGAAAGAACAGTAGTTTATTAATTTCAACTGCACATGTTAAAATGATTATGTAATTGGCAACGTCAACTGATTTGATTCTGTTTGAAAAGTATCCGTGGATTTGTGAAGTAAGAAAGGTAACGAAGCAAGTGTACTCTGAGTTCCGTAATTTTTGGTTAATCGATGCTTATTTTGTATTACATCAACACATACCGCCACTGAATTATAAAGTACACTTAAACGTCACCGCAGATATGCAAAACACTTGGCCACGTGTTCTAGACAGCTAATTAAGAATGTTGCTAGTCAGTAATCGTCAGTAGTGTTGATTGCAATGGGAAAAAATAAAGGATATTTTAGAAGAGGTCACAATAAGCCCTACGATAAAGGTGGTGCAGAATACCGTGACTGGAAAGTGGAAGACTGAAAAAAAGTCATGTGGTCCTACCAGTCACGGTACATCTTGTTTCGTACCGACGGCAGTCAGACAGTTTGGCCGGAGTCCCATGAAGCAATGTACTCAGCTTGCCTTGAAAACACAACTCAAAGTTCTGGAGATGGATGATTGGATGTCCTCCAGGTACTATCTGAATATTGTTGCCGATCAAGTCCATCCTTAATGTTGACTTTTTTATTATCCAGCGAATCCAGCATGTGAAGGTTCTTCATGGATAATAATGCCAATTTCCATCGCACAAGAATTGCTTAAAGTGGTTTAGCGAGCATGACAGCGACTTCCACCATCTTACTGGCCACGGCAAAGCCCATATCTGAGTCCCAATTAGAATATATGAGATATGTTAGAAAAACAGATCCGGAAGCAAAGTCCTCTTTCGTCAAATCAGAGTCACATCTGCTGAACGCCTGGAATGTTGTAGAAACAGATGCAATCCAACACTTTGCGGAATCAGTCAAACCGCACATGTGCTGTGATTCGGCTTAAAAGAGGTGTTAAATAAACGTTTCTAATTTACTGGACGACATGTGTATTATACGGGGTTGCAATAAAGTCCGGTTTTGTGAATTTAGAAATACTAAGCATGTGTTTAAATTCTTCGTGAAAGTATCTCAGTATCAAATATGTTTACTGCTGAGAAATCCTTGAATAGCAGATGGTTAGTGAGAGTAGTTACTCTTTTGAAGAGTGTATTAGTTTGGACAATTTCAACGCGTTGTTCCAAGAAAACAAACAGTTTAGTTCAGTGAAGCAGCGATTATAGCAATACCCTTAGAAAACCCGTGGTGGAGCAACAAAGCATCTACGAGACTGGAGAGAGAGAGAGAGAGAGAGTCGGTGAGGGAAGAGTCATCGGTTACGCGAATGGCTCCCTTCTCAATACTGTCAGGCAATCTGATTTCATTTTTCATTCATTTCGTATGATGATTCAACGGCCGTGAGCCCCTTTTACGGGGAGGTACGGCACTACCTCAATCCCCCCCTATTTTTATCTGGGCTCGTGACCAGCATAGCTGACAATTGAGACCTATGGCTGGAAGGATTGTCTTAAGTATTCCCGACGCAGGTTTGCCTGCTTGCGAGATGAAAAACCTCAGATAAACTGGGGAGAAAAAGCCTGCTGTTCACGACCAAGACCGGCTAACTTGGCTATGGCTGAGGAATATCCTTCAGCTCCTCACGTCTCCGACGTGAATCGAACCTAGGACACTCCTTCCCCAGGCATATGGTTGCGAAGGGAAAAGCCACTAGGCTAATGGCGAGGACAGCATTCTGATGGAGGAGGTATTAGAAACACCACTCGAAGTGTGGGAAAAATATTCTAAAGTTGGGAGCATTTGGGCTTTTTAAAGTGTCTGGAGTTGAGCAGAAGAGAAGTGCTGTTTGGGACGAAAAATAATACACAGCTTTTTTGTTTTGAGACTACGAGGCTATGAATCTGAAATGCTTATGCCGGGATAGATTAGAAGTGAGTGATAACCAAAGAAAAGAAAACTGATCCTGGTTGGCAAGTAGAA
>NW_028328060.1:0-5471 GCF_054136105.1 Typopeltis vanoorti
ACCAGTTTTAACACACAGATCTTGACAGCTGGAGTGGAAATGACAAACGCTTGATCGTAGATTAGAGACCATAGAAATGAGAGTTCTGAGAAAGATCAGGGGAATGAACAGATGGCATCCATAGCAGAATCAATAAAGGAGATAAATGTAAAAACTTTAGCTTGAAAAGCCTTTCAAAGCAGACAAACCAGCCGGGAAACACTCAAACACTAATGGATATAAATAACTACGAAGATGTCAACAAACACCTTATTATCAAAAAATTATAAAAGGTTACGCTTATGAAAATCTAATCTACTTGGCAAACGATAAGCCACATGAATTAAATAAAATATTAAAAATAAAATAAAAGGAAAGACTGAATGTTTATAAGATGCACCTTGAATGGGATTGAAACCAGATATTGATAATAGAGTGATAATATTTTATAATAATATTGATAATAAACAAATAAAGTTAGTATAATAAACAGTATGCGACAACCGTATCTGTCGACACGTGTTCTTTCTCACTGGCTTACGTACGTGTTATGGAAGATGAAAAATGCACGATTCTGTCTTTCCAACGTAGTGTATTAAAGGCAGCAGAGTTTACTGAATCTCTAGTTTTTTTTTTTTTTTTTTTTAATCTGAGCGGTTATATCATGGCTATAGAAAATCTCAGTTTACACGTAAATGTATAAATTAACGGAGCTAAGTTAAATGTGTCATTATTATTATTATTAAAATTCCTTACTGGTTTTCGAATATGGTCTTGGATTCATGAAAAATAAATGCATTGTTTCTTTCTTTCTTTATATTATGATTCTTATATACCATGCCATATATCCGTTTAATGTTTTGAAATTTCTATTTATATATATATATATATATAAAAGTTTTTTTTACCTTAGGAATAATGTATATTAGGGTTTTTACTCCTAATCCCAAGTAAGCAAATAGTTAAGTTTGCGCCTGAAACGTAGTTCAAGTCTAAAGGTGGTGCAACACCAGGGCAACTCATTGTATAAAATTACCAAGTTTATAAAATTACTTGCTAACCCTAATATATATATATATATATATATATATATATATATATATATATATAAAATTCGGCTGATTTTGTGTCAAAAATCAAAGACATCAAACTTAACAAATCTGATTTAATGGCAAGTTTCGATATAGTTTCTCTCTTCACGAATGTACTTACTCAAGAAGTCCACCTTCTTCTCCAGAACAAACTATCCAAGAAATTCTTTTCCTTCCTCTCTCACTGTGTAAATTCAGGGTACTTCAAATTCGAAAAAAAGATCTACAAACAAAACTCAGGATTGGCCATGGGCTGTCTGCTCTCTCCGATTCTTGCGGATATATTTCTTAAGGATTTTGAAGAAAAAGCAATTAATTCCTCCACTCTTAAACCAAAAATGCGGTATCGTTATATAGACGATGTATTCCTCATCTGGGAACACGGTATCAACAACCTCGATTTGCTCCTAGACCAATTCAACAAGTTTCATGGAAATATCAATTTTACCTTCGAACTGGAATCCAACGACTGTCTCTCCTTGCTGGACTTAAAACTTACGAGATGCACTGATAACATAAAAATCTCAATTTTTAGAAAACCGACTCACACAGACAGATACCTTCATGCTTCTTCCCATCACTACCCTCCGCAAAAATTTGGTATTATTTCAATCCTAGCACATCGAGTCAGATCTTTACTTACAGATGAAACAAAAATTGGAAATGAACTGCATTTTCTTAAAAAGACTTTTGTTAACAGTGGTTTCTCTCTTAAAAAGATTGATAAATTTTTCTCTTTCCATCGCTCTGCTGCTATTGAAGATTCTCCTCCCCTTAGAGCTTTTATATCGTTGCCATACATCAGCTCTCTCTCCCCAAAACTAGAAAAATTCTTAACAAATTCAAGATTAGAACTTGCTTCACTACGCTCCCAAAACTTCGTTCAATACTTAGTAAACCTAAAGAGAAACATCTTCCAACTCAGTTTCCAGGAGTGTACAAGATTTTCTGTGATTGTGGAAAGCCATATTATGGTCAGACAGCTAAATCCATCCTTTTGCGTATGGAAGAACACCAGAGACATTTCCTACAATAGGACCAGAGCCAGCGCTCTCTCTAGCCACGTTCTCTTCTCTATTAACTCGGATGAAGGCCGCCAACACCTCGTAGACTGGCCAAAAACTTCAAATATCCATGTGTGTGTTATGATGAACTCGGAAGAAAGATCATCGAATCCAGAGAAATTTCACTAGATTCATCACATATTAACAACAGCCTTAGTTACAATCTCTCTGATGCGCACATTGCCTCTGTTCAGTATTGGCGCACTCGTGGCAGCTCACGCACGTAGTCAACTTTAATTGGAACTCAAGCTCGCATTCCTGTTTTTAAATGTACTATTGTCTTTTATACTAGATCTGTTGATGTAATTTTATTATGTCTCTGTCATTTTTCGTATAATTGTTTGTCTGTGATACCTGAAGAAGTTGAATCATTCAACGAAACTAGTTGTATCTTAATATTAAACCTTTTTTTTTTTCATTCTCGGTATATAGTCATTTTAACTAATTATATATATATATATATATATATATATATATAATATCGATTGCTATAAAATAAACAGAGCCAAATTAAACGTACCATTATTATTATTACTATATTAAATTATATATATACACAATGAAGTTTGTTCACCTTAGAAGAAGTAGATCCCACCTTATTGTATATTGGGAAGGGCCTTCACCATGCTTCACACTGCTTTGAAAGAGGTCAGTGGACACCATAGTGCGAGGCGCCCACCTTAATAAGATGCAAAACCTCCTTTCGCTGCGATGACTACAGCAATCATACGGGGCATTCTTTCCACCAGCGTACGATAGCGATCAATGGGAATTTTGGACCATTCTACCTGTAGGCATGTAATGAGGTTGTGGAGAGCAGTTCCCTGCCCTCACTCGAAGCTTCTGTTCATCCCATAGATGTCCAATAGGGTTTAGGTCAAAATCTGTGGAGGCTAGTCAAATGCTGACGTTCATATTCATAAACCACGCAGTTACAGCAGAAGCAACTATATGACACAGTGATCTGTCTTTCTGAAAGAGACAATAGTGAATTCTGTAGAAATCCACAAAGTAGGAAGCATGGCATTGTCCAGAATGTTCAGGGTTCAATGTTCGTGGTGTGGATGTGGTTCACCAGGCATCCACCACACCCGTCTTAACAAGTTTGAGCTCCCCAGGCTAATTTGCCGCCTTAATCACAATAATTAAATAATACGTATTATTAATTAAATAACTTTCTTTGCAAAAAAATTATTTTAAAATATATCGACATTGCACATTTTTATTTAATTCAACAATATTATAAATATTATTGAATTAAAATTCAACATACTCGGTTCTTAAGTGCCTTTGGATTAATAGTTCCCCTGGGCTATAGCCCATTTAGCCCAATGGATAGAGATGCCATGCCATATCCGTCTATATGTTCGGTAGAGGGTGTAGCGTGATAAATCGCTCCATAACACAGCTTTCCAAGCTTCCACGTTCTGCTGTACATGCTGTCTGCGCCACTGAAGAAGACGCTGCATGTTTGTTTGAGCAATGCGGAACTTTCTGATTGTGGTCTTACCATGGGAACTCATGTTGTGAGCCTCAGTTTGGTGATGACCCAACAAACTGGGTCATCCACTGTGGGTAGTACTTGCAGTTGACTCCCTGTGCTTCCATCTCAGGGAGGTGGAAATTATTTTAAAATTAAATGTTGACCTGTGATGACCTAATTTGTCGAACAGGTAGGCCTATAATATGGCATTCTTGTCACAATGCCCCTTTCAACCTCCATTTGAAAATTGATCATTGCAAACTCCATCAGTTACCTTCTCACCACCATTTCACGCGAACGCAGTTCGCTGATTTGGGAGCATCATATTCTTCCAATTTATACTGGCTACAAACACGTGAGTCGTTACATGGCATGATGCACCTTGTCCATGGGGATCTCCATTGACTTCTTTACAAGCAGTGTATGTCAAATCTAAGTTTTTCATATTTTTTTCATTTTAATTATAGTTTAATAATTCAATTAATTGTATTTATGTTGTTTTCTTTTCCATGGAAGTGTGCAGTTCAGTCATCTTGGTGGTCTCATTCTATCCTTCTACTTCCCACAAAATCTTCCGCCCCTGCTCTACACGGGCAAATCCTCCACCCGATGCAAACTGTTCAAGAGGTACATATCAACGGTGCAGCACATTCTGAGCTGGTATAAGGGAGATATTTGGAACCCAACGGATCCTGCATACAAGTCACTCGCTTCTGTGCGTCACATGCATCAGACGGTGGCCAAGAACATGAACAAGGATGATGGAAGTTTCTACATCACTCAGTTCGACATGGCCATCACTCAGTTCGCGTTCGTTGGCTTCATGTTGCTGTTTCCCAAACGCTTAGGGTTACACGGGATCACCAGAGAGGAGATGGAGACCCTCATGCACTTCTGGAGAGGAGTGGGTCACGTGTTGGGCATCCAAGACGAATACAACATTTGCCGAGGGACATACGAAGAAGTGCTCGAAGTGTGTCGAGCTATTCTCGAAGAAGAATACAAACCTGCGGTGTGGACATCAAATCCAGACTCTTTGGTCATGGGCCGAGAGGTGTTGGAAAGTCTCTCTCCTCTGCTACGAGCACAGACCTGGAAATCATTCACCTACTTCTGGTTCGGACTTGTAGAAGCTCCCATTGAACTGGATATGAGCATCATCGACTTTTTCTACTATTGGATCACGAGATTACATACTGACCTTCTCTTTAGGATTTCTCCGTATCGTAAAGCATGGAACGTGATCATTGCAAACATTTTTCTCTACATCGTGCAACCGAAAGGTAAAGAACACCAAAAGGAAATGAAAGAAGAACAAGTGAAAAGCATGTGACGGTAAAATCTGTAGCGAAAAAAATTTTGCTTCGGTGAATTTTTGCAACCGATTTTACAGTTCCTTTTTTGTGTTTCAATATTTAGTAATATTTAAAATATAATGAGGCCTGTGTAGCTCAGTGGAAGTGGCGCTTAGTCGCTCGAGATTAGACTTAGGTTCAAGTCCAGTTGTCGACTGGAGGAACTTTTCTAAGCCTATTTTCGACCGATTCCCGAGTTAGTTGATCTCTGGCATGGGCAGGCGGGTTTTTCCTCCAGAAACTCGGGTTTTTGTCTCGTAAACTCAAGAAAATCGACCATAGTACCCACATCACCTCAGACTGTAACATATCCTGTTAGGGGTGCGATGGCCACACTTGTTTGCCAGCTTCTTCATCGGTGGCTGCCTATAATTAGTGATAGACCTGGGACAGCTATCTCTGATTAGCTACCGGCAGAGATTGAGCTGCCCACTCAGTCTCCAAACGCTAGATAGGGTATGAAGGTCTCGCTTACTCCCTTTTATTCCCTTACTTATAA
>NW_028328061.1:0-5060 GCF_054136105.1 Typopeltis vanoorti
TTGATTCACTTTCCATTTAGAAGCGAATATTTTTCCGATACATTTTTTCAACAAAATGTTCTTATTTGGCTGCTGGTACATCACTTTAAAATGGTATTAACTTTTGTAGAGGTATCAATGAGAAATCGAGTGAGGTAGAAGTTGGCTGCATCATTCGACTGTAATGGGATGCGAATAATAAAAGCTACTCTGCAGACAAGATGTGAGAATGGGGGGACATCTTTTCGGGGGTTTCATGGCTGCAGTCCAAAATCAAGTATGTGTATTGATCTTGTTTGGCTTCTTTGTATGCATCCACTCACATGCCAGCATGACCGGGGAATACTTGAGAAAGAAGAAGAGGAATTTAGACCACGCAGATTTTGGATGATATTGGCATACTGTCTCTTCAGACATTGCTAAAATCTGTTGTGTAACAAAAATAAATTCTGATGAGTCAAGTGATGCTGAAGTTGTGATGGTGTGGATTTTCTTATGAAAATATTCACTTTTCTGTGGTTCTTGATATAAATAAAATGGCAACCAAAGCTTCTTTGTTCGAAGAGAGTTTTATATGAGGGATTTCATGCAGTGTACTGAACTCAATGTACTTATTACCAAGTACATTGAGCTCAGTACACCGGTGAATAACTTATGGTTTGAAAGCGAAGGTGGAGAGGCGGTGTCGGAAATGTTTCATCAGAGAGCGCAAGAAGTGCAAGACCTATCGAAAGCGGAAGAATGAAGAGACAAATGCTGACGATGTCTAGCACGACAATGAAAGTGCAGCGGAGGCTGCAGCGGAAGGATTGAGCGATAGTCGATGAAATATGAATGAGGGCATGAAAGAAGTGGCTGAAGTAATATAAGTGACACGATGGCTTGGAGCAGTGCTATGACATAAAAATGTTCAAGAAAAAATGTCATTGGAAATAGTCAAGAACTGCTTGAAGGAAGTAGTTTGAGTCAACCTACCCAAAGTCATAAACCCAATGGGAGATAAATGCCTGAGCAGCAATGGAAAGCAGGAGTAGAAAAGGAGGAAACATTGTGGGGGGAGTATAAAGAAACAGATGATAGAATGCGCAAGCAATACAAAACACAGGAAAGTAAGTTGACCAGTATGATGAGGAGAGCTAAATGAGACTATGAGAGAAAATTAGCAAGCAGGCCAAAGTAAATCCAAAAGAAGTGTTTTGCAAGCATGAGAAAGAATGATCATAGAAAGAAAACTAAAATCACTGCTAATGGAAGGAATAGTGAGAGAGGCAGTTGAATAATGTGGTAAACTAGAGGAGTACCTCAAGGCTCTGTACGAGAGTCCCTACTGCTTAATTTGTATATTAATGATAGAGGGAATGATCGAGGGGGTGAGAGATGTAGTTGTTTGCTGATGACGGAAAATTAGGAGGGCAATAGTTGATAAAAGCGAAGTAGACATCCAGCGAATAATTTAAATAAATTGGTAGTTTTCGGGAAGGATAATTCTCAATTTAATCTATCAAAATATAAGATTATATTTTGAGATGAAAAGGCTACAAACTAAGTTACATTTATCGTACTAAAATGCAGGAAACTAATGAAGCTTGGGATAGTTGGATGGTGGTAGACAGTTGATCTTGTCTTCGAGCAATATGCCACTTCAGATGTTTCACTCTTCCTATGATGTCAGTGACTTTGGTTTGATTTCTTATCCATGTATTGCTTTTGTGATCCAATCTTGTGATAAGTATGCTTAGTATCACAAGATTGAATTTCCTTTGCATTCAGCGTCCATGTTTCACAGCCATATGTCAATATCGGAAGAATGCATTGGTTAAACACCTTTCTCTTCAGACATAATAGTAGTTGCCTTTTGAACACTGAATGTAATTTTCCAAATGTTTTCCACCCAAGCATCGTGCGCATTTTAATTTCGTCCATGATATTTTGTTAAATTGATATCTGTTGTCCTAAGTATATGTAATGATCTTCTTGTTTCATTTCCTCATTATTGATTTTTATTATTTCTGCTTGGACATAGCTGTTGAATATACCTTGGGTCTTCTTTAGGTTTACCTTTAGGCCATCTGTCTTGCTAGCAACTTGGACTTCATTGATACGACTCTGTAATCCATACGCAGTTGAAGGAAAGATAACTATGTCATCTTCAAAGCGTAAATGGCTTAAATATCTTCGATTTTTCTTGTACTTTCCCTTCCCAATCAAGAAGTTTGAATATTTCTTTTAGGCACGCTGTGAATAATTTTGGAGTTATTGTGTCACCCTGTCTTATACGTCTCTGTATTCCCACAGTAGAGATGTTTCCATTGAAATGAATTGCTGCTGTGGCATTGAATGGTGTATGCTGATTTGACGGTTCAGCTGTATGGCTCCTGCAATTGTCGGTTTCGTATTCCTTTAAGTACTGCACAAGTTTTAAGTGAATCAAAGGCTTTCTCATAGTCAATAAAACCAAGACATAGTGGTAATTGATATTCATTACACCGTTCAATAATCTGCTGTACAACTTGAATATGGTCAATTTTTCTAAAGCCCCTTCGAAAGCCTGCCTGTTCTTTTGGTTGTGCTAGGTCTAGTGTCTAGGTCTAGTGAGCTAAGACTTTTGTAAACACTTTGTAGACCACTGGTAATAGAGTGACAGGTCGGTTGTTCGTCAAGTCTTCTACCTCACCTTTTTTTATGTATCAGAATTAAGGAAGCCGTCTTCCATGTTGTTGGTACATCATTTTTCTTCAGGCATAAAGTAAGCAGTTTTGCTAAGAGTTTGTAGATTATTTCTCCACCTGTTTTTAGAAGTTTAGCTATAACTCCATCCGCACCTGCAGCTTTACCATTTTGAAAACTTTGGATGCTCCATGTAACTTCTTCTGGTAGAATCTAGTACACACACACACACACACACACACACACACACACACACACACACACACACACACACACACACACACACACACACACACACACACACACACACACACACACACACACACACACACACACACACACACAATAAGAATATCCTCCCCCGAAGGAACACGGCCTTGTCGTGGCGTGGGGATGGCTTGCTTGCTTCAGTGATGTTGAGAGCTATCTGGAGGGAGCATAGTTGCCAGCAGGGCCACCTTTGTCAGACAGGTCTCAACTGAGGAGACAGACTAATAGTGTTCCATTCCCCATCTTAATGGTGAAAAGTAAGAAGAGATCTATACCTAATCAGTCGAAGCCCGGGTCATCAAGGACTGCGTCAGATGTTGGGGATCTTGCTCATCAGGCGACAAGTGGGCTACAGGACCCAGCTCTCCTTGCTGGTCAATCAGGGCAGGAAGCTGAAAAGCGACTGGAAGAAACCAAAAGTAAAAAAAAAAAAAAAATGGACTCTTCCTGGATTCTTTACAGATCAACACCAGAAAAACGGAGTTTTAGAAAGCGTATGCATTTAATTTGGAAACAAAAATTCCCAGAATCTTGAAGAATAGAACAAAGACTTATAGACCAAAAGAATTTCATTTTCCCTAACAAAATATTTACTGAACTTGAGCTGCAAGAGTTCCTTAATAAATCAACAACTCCAGTAACAGCAAATCATCAGGAGGTTGCTGCTAGATCACACTTTGGAATTCAACTCAGTAAGCATCAAGCTGACGACATACCCCAGAATGTTTTGACAGAAGTGCAGTGTAAAATGAAGTCAGGGATATTGGAACATATGAACTACTACCACCATTAAAAGCTTTACAAAAATCTAAGCTAAAACAGCTCTCCTTAGACGCAAATGGTATGATTTAAACCATCACAACCAACAGCATAAAGGAAACAAATCCGCTGGTTTTCTGAACAGCGAATATCATTCCAATGAATCCTGGTTGCAAACCGCAAGAGCAAAAGCCGAGGATGAAACAATCTGCACCGTGGAAAATCCGGTTAGAACGAATGGTCAACAGGCTTAGAGCTGATCTGGTCAACTTAAAGAGTTTTAAAGAAGGACGGTTGAAAAATAATAACATCAAAAACAAACTGATTAACACGTGTAATCTGGCGAACAAAATAATTGCTGAAGTCACCGAACAGCTGAAACAGTGGTGTTTAACAGGTGTTCCCCGGAACAATTGTGTTTCGCGAACTGGTTACAAGTGTCTGCCAATGAAAGATGTCACGTGACACACTTCTGAGCGTAATTGGCTACTCTAATCCTAACAGCTGAAGACTGCTATGCGCGTTGACTTCTAAACCAATAGAATATCGTTTGTAGGTCATGTGCTTGCAGGAGGGGCGGGGAGAAGCGTCTCTTTTACAGTCATTCGGTGACGTGTGTTTGGTTTGTGTGTAGTGTAACATCGCAATATCTCGTAGTCCATTTTTAATGTGCATTCGGTTTGCGGGTGTTGTCTAACATCGCAGTAGCACACAATGGATACATTGATTAATAAACGACACGTGATTCTGAAGCAAATATTAATGATGGGGCGAGTCCAACTGAAAGTAGTAGTGAGGACGTAGCTGCAAATACGTCTCATACAGAAGACAGCATTAGACGTAGTAAAGTAAGAAAAATTAATAGACAATATTTGGATGAATATTTAAGTCGCGATTTTACATGGACCAGTGAGGAAAATGTCCCCATTGGCTTGTATGCGCGGAAAAACTATCCCTTAACGCAATGGTTCCTGCCATTGCGTTAATGGAGAAGCACGCCAATCTTGCTTCAAAAACTAAATATTTTTAAAGTCATATGCCAGTTTACTTCCCAAATATGTGAATTGTTCTACATTTTCTATATCAGTTCCATCCACTTGTAAGTTTTGTGTCATGTTCTTCTCACCAAATACCATTGTCTTTGTTTTTCCAAAGTTCATAACAAGTCCAAATCTCTTCCCTTCCTCATTTAGCAGTTTCAGTGTTTTTTGTAGTTCTCTTTCGTCTTCTCCAATAATAAAAATGTCATCTGCAAATCTCAGATTGTTGATTCTCATTACGTGTACAGATATTTCTTTGGCATCTTCTTTCATTTTATCCATTGTTCTTTCTAAATGTGCGATGAAAATGCTTGGTGTTATTGGGTCTCCCTGTCTAGTACCTCT